>NW_010532411.1:0-38470 GCF_000687285.1 Phaethon lepturus | reverse complement strand
CGGTTCAAACTGTAACATCATGCCAACCGTGATTAAGAGTGATACAGCACATCATCATTGTCAACACTATTCAACCAACGTAAACCTTAGTTAGAAATGTACTTGTCAGAGAAAAATGCGCCTTTGATTTCTATTACACTTTCCCCAGTAATTGCTGTCATCAGTGGCAGGTTATTATTACAGTTGAATAGAGTTTCAGTAATTACTTTTGCACAGATTCTAACAGCTTTTAGATTGAATGATATTCTGACAGTTTGAATACTCTTGACAACAATTACCTTTTTCCTGGTTAACACTGATTCAGGAAAATTAAAAATTAAATCTGTTCAGAGGAAACACTTATGTATGGCACTAGTAAGTGGGTTGATACAAAAATGTGTAAATTACAGAATGACTTAGAATAAAAAGTTCTTTGCTCTTCCTCTTACGCTTTTTAAAAAAATCAGCACTTAGGGTACATGCAGTACATGCTGGTTAGATTACCAGTAAGTGATGTGAAATAATTTAAAGCACTTCTAACTCCACTTCCTACTGATCAGCTTGAAACGGAGAAAACGTTATTATGAAGGAAGGCTTGTTGCTCTCGCCCTACTTTTTGTCTTTGGCAACAGTCAGAAAATGGCTTTTGGCTTTCAAACTATTATTCTTAATCTCACATCACCAGATTATTTAAAAAAATTAAAAACAACAAAACAAACAACAAACAAGCAAACTCTTACAGTGGTAGCCTAGAAAAAAACCAGCATGTTTGTTATTTCTGAAAAATTTATCTAATATTGCAGGGGTCATAACTCAAATGGCTTGATTAAAAAAAAAGAGCTCATGCACAGAGCTCTCCAGTTTAATTTCCCTCTTTGACAGGATAACTGGCCTTGTGGATAAGGGAGACGTCGTCGTGATACATCTTGTTATTAGTAAGCTTTTGGATACTGTTTCACATGACACTCTTATAATAAAACTTAGAAAATATGGTCTAGAACTAGATAAAATTACCATAAGGTGGAGGGAACAATTGGCTGAAAAACTGCTCTGAAGGAGTAGTTATCAATGGTTCACCATCAAACCGGGAGGAAACTTCAGGTGAGATTCCTCGGGGAACTGTCCTTGCTCCGGCTGCGTTCAATATTTTCATAATGACTCAGTTGAAGGGAAAAGAGATTACATTTATAAAATTTGCAATGTTGAGGCGCTGGGATGGTGGGAACCCTTGGGAGGTCTGGCTCAAAATCCAAGAAAATATTCACGGTTTGGAGTGATGGTCTGAAATTAAGATGAAATTCGATAGAGCCAAGTGTAAAGAGTTACACTTACAGAGGAGAAATCAAATGCAAACAGAAAATTGCCAGTAAGGGAGCTGTATTAGGGAGAAGAGTTTCAAAGTTAGAGTGGCCTACGAGCTCAGTATCGCACAAAGGAACAAAACTGCTCCAGAAAAGTGATTTCAGGGATTTGTTAACAAGAGCATCTTATGCGAGACCACTGTGGTAATTATCCTACCCTCGTCAAGGCGGGGCCTCAGCTAGAATGCCGTGTCCCCTCTTGAGCTCATATGGTTTTTTAAAAGAAAAGGTGACAAGAAGCTGGAAGTAATTAAACACAGTCCAGCTGAGAACACCAAGAATGGTCAGGGCTGAAGAAGGATGACTCATGGGAATAAGATGATGCTCTGCAGCTTAATAAAGAGAAAATTAGGGAGACATATAATTAACAGTCTTCCAGTTGGTGAAAGGCTACTGTTTCAAGCGCGCTGATTAACTGCCTTTGATGTCCTCCAGAAGAAAAGGCAGAAAGAGACTTTTTTTCGGCAAAGAAGTTTAGCATGTTTGTTTCGAGATTTGAAGACAATAGCCATGACACAAACAGACAGGAGATGACTTGCACAAGCTTCTTTCCCTCTAGAGAAAGGAGGGCAGGATCAGCACAGCCCTGGTGCTGGGAGCTACCAGGTCGGTGGCAGGAGCAGTAAATTCAGAGATAGGAGTTACTAAAGGAGAATTACTAATGATAAAGACAAAAAAAGACCTTAGTCCTGATGGAGCAAGAGATGAATGTTAAACTAAACTCATCTAACTACAATGTTGGTTAAAACACGTATTAAAACCCCCTAGAAATATTGTCAGCACACATTTAGAAAAGGTGGGTCGGAGCGTACAGAACAATGACACTTACCTGAAACTCGTGCCACCTTTTAAGATTTTTCCTGTCAGATTTTATCTCCCTCTTACTTTCTGAGTTTTTCATCCTCAAATCACATTTTCAATATTTCTTTTGCTTCCATATTAAAAATTATCAAGGTTCTGTAATACCGTGTTTTATGACAACCACTTTAAGAAAAAACCCCCAGCAAATTCTGCAGGACTTCCAATTGGATGAGAACAGGTGGTGACGCTGAACTAACTGGAGAACATTTATTGTTTGTTACCTTAGTTCCACCGGCTTGATTATAAAGGATATGACTAACACATTACTGAAGAAAAAGAGACATAATAATAAAACCCACACTGCTCCACCTCATTTTGCCTTGGATCAGGCAACAATCTTGCACAACCTGGTGCAACTTGCACGGGAAAAGCAGCTTTCGGATAGCACTGGGTAGGGGCTCATTGGTTTCTGGTCGCTGGATATCATTTATTCTCACAGAAATGAGGGAAAAATGGCAAGGAGTGGGTGAAGCCTCAGCTCCTCCTCACCCGTCCCAGCCAACGTGCATGGGGACGTCCATCGTTCATGGCACCAGAGATAACGTGGTGCCGCTCTACGTGTGGAGTCTGTTGCAAAGCCGCAATTGAGCCTTTAGCTTTTGACACTGCTACCTAACTCTGATCTACGGGTGTATTAAAGTATCATCGTCTTTTTTTTCTGCTCATTAGAGTTATAGATTTAGTTTATTGTTACACTTTCCATAGAGCCTTCTCTTTTTATTAGCATTGTACAATCTGTACAAAAGCAAAATTTAGTCCTTTCAGGGAGCTGAAAGGAAGCAATCTTTTACATGACAAATCCAACATTATCATATGTAAACCTCATTTACTACGTAATGTCTTCCTGTTTCCAGTTCATTAATTGAATGAAACCTATTTTCACATTCTGGTAGGCAGCAGTATTCTCCAACTAACATAAATGGTGCTTCTGGAAAAAAGGAGAAGAAGATGTAATGCTAGAAAATATTTAACATAAAGATTGGTCAAAAAATATATGGATTGCTGAAAAAAAAATATTTTCACTACACTTCTCAAAAGTAAAAACAATGGCAGCTGGAGTCTGAAGCTCACATAAAATTTGTTTTATCAGGTTGGCAGCTGCAAAGTAACTGTTCAACCTTCATAAAGCGAGTGATCTGACTTGACTAACTGTTACTGCGCTGCTCTCACCGGCCCCAGGAGCGGCTGCGGCGCGAGGCAGAGCCCACCCCTGCGTGCGGGGGGACCACCCTGCCTCACATCATGGCTACAGATGTCCCCAAAATGACAAAAGCGCCGTCACAGCACAGCTGTGAATTGCTGAGTAGAGGTAGTATGTGTAGTCCCCTATTTAGCGATGAAGTACTGATATCGTGTTTACCACCTTAAAGCTTTCACTATAACGCTCTTTCTTTTAGAAAAACACATTTCTGTCCCACAAAGTCATGCCAGTGAGAACGTCTCGATACACGTACAGCAAATTCCAAGAGAATACCCTGACCACTACGTGTCCTTCAGATAGACAGAAAATTCATCATAAAAATGGCTTCTCCACAGAAAGGGTAAGCCACGAGTCTACTTCTGCATTACAGATGTAACATAGGTGTTCATTTAGAAGCGATACGACAAAAGTGTCTTAGCTATATTGAGACCAGACAACCTACCTATTAAAACAATATTTTATAAGTTTTTGTAACGGTAATTTCTTCTATGCAGCTGCCTATGGTTTTGGCTGCCTTGCTTCAGGAAAGACATGAAACTACACCAAAGCTCGGTTTAAAATCTGCCTCAAATTGTGCTACAATCATCCGTCGTTTCCTTCTCAAGACATTATCCCACCTGTCTCAGCTGGTTTACCCAAACCAAAGTTGTGCAGCATGTTTGGATAGAAACTTGTGTGGTAAACTATCACTCTTTAATCTTCACTGTGTATTAAAATGACACTTGTAATGCCCAACTCTGCTACTATAAACATGTGTAGAGATATATAACCCAAGAGAATTCAAATTACATCTTATAATAGACAGCGCTTCTGGAGATTCGAGACTAATGTTTGTAATGGAAAGACACTGGCAAATATTTTGTTGTTTTTTCTCACCAGAAAATCTATAACTCTGAAAGCTATAATAGCAATAATGTTCCTCACAGGTTCCAGGCATGTTTCTTTAGAAAAATAACTATATTTTAAAGTTTTGTTTAGGTCCAAGGAAAAAAAAAAAAGATTAATAAAATACCCATCTGGAAAAGGATTCGCTAAAAACGACGCTTGATCACTATTTGCATTAACGTGGTGTGAAAAGTAAGAAAACACTGGTGACGTTTGTCTATGGCACAAAATAAGGCAGCATCACCAGCACACAGGATATCGATCACGCTATCACAGGCAAACCAGAACAACAACAAAAAAGAATGAAATGATGAAGAACAAACTTCAGGGTCTTGCCCTCAGCCCACAAGAGAAAATTCTGGGCTGGCTACTGGGATCTCAGCAGCCCAAAGTGGTGTGTGGACACCATCGGGGCTTTAGCTCCTGGTACTAGGGCTTCATCTGCGTAATGCAAACAAGCCAAACAAAACTGATATTAAAATGAGAAAAAAACGGCAATTTAGAATTGCCTGCTACATCCCTTTTCTTTTTGACCTCAATCCAAAGCCTTTACAAGCCAAAGACAAGACAAGCTCACAATTAGTGAACATGACCAGTTAATGGGTCTATTCTGAACAATCTTTTAAGTAAAACAATAAGCAAGCCTGGGGAAAAGCAACTTATTGGACTATCTGAGGCCAATTTCTTTTAAGCACAGGTCACATTATTATAAAATAAATTCATTTTAGCAATTGTTTCATCAGAACAGGTTCATTCCCCAGAGGGAATAGACCCAAACCTTCTTATTGCCAAGTATGTTAATCTTGGTGCCTCTGGAACTATATTTTCTTCAAATAAAACTAATTCATAATATGGATGGATTTGTATTTTTTCTTAACAAAAAAATGCTCTCTGACAACTTCAAAAACAAATTACATACAGGAGAAAAGAAGTTCTTCTACAAGGCTTTTTAAAAAATCCACAGAAGCATAAAAGCACAGAATGGCTTGCTAAGAAAAATAAAACTCCAGCTGAGTGGAAGGAAAGGAAAACAGAAACAGGCAACTCCAAAATGTTTCTAGATAGCCAGGATACCAAATGTTGGCAATTGTTAGAGCGGGCAATGTGAAAAATCTGTAAAACATTCCCAGAAAGTAACTCCTTTTCCCCTTCTTGGTGTCTCACAGTCTCACCAGAATTCAAATCACAGTTGCAATCCAATACCATAGTAAGTATTTTAACAACCTGATACTACAATAAGCGTTTTTAATCCCACCCAATTGCCGAACGAAATCCCAGGGCGAAGAACAAGGATGGCATCTGGCGTGTTGTTCGAGAGCATTGTGCACCCACAGCCTTACTGCCCTTCCCAAGCCCCAGGTAAGGACCAGGACAGCCCAGTGGCCCCCCACTCACCCGGGCTGTGCTCAGCACACCTCCCGAAATCCCTCTCCTCGTGCTCCCCGGCAGCAGACCTTTCCCTCTCCCCATTCCCGCAGCTGAAACAGGGACTCTCCCAGGTGTTTGCCATGAGGTTGAATAAACAAGTGGCATTTGTAACCTTTTAACGTATATTAGAAATAAGCAGTGAGGACTGTAACAACCCACCAGTGTTCCCCCAGGATTCCTTAGTTATAAAATCGTCACTTTGCCTGTGGCACAGTTTAAGTCAAGGCACTAAGTGTGCTGATCATTTTGTTTTAGCATCTAGTGTGCCAGAAGAGCCTGATTAACAGCTTTCCATCCCTATTCAAGCATCTTTGTTAGGACTAGGTCTTTGCTCTTTTAGATCCTGATCCAAAGCCTTTCAAAGTAATTGAAAAGTCTCCTATTGATGGGAAGGGGTGTGCGCCCTTGCTAATTGTTCCTTTCACCTTAGAGTGAAAACAAATTCTTCAGCTTTCATTTTGAATCCATAAAGTTCAACCCCTTGATATACTGGACCCTTATTTTAAGTGTGCGGATGAAGAGAGGAGGGGAAGAGGAGGACAAAGCCCAGGAGAGAGGGTTGTGCGTAGGCTGCAAGTATGTATGCCATACAGACCAGGCGGTAAGGCTTGATACGTCGCACGGCTTGGATTTTACTACCCAGAGAGGGTCCAAATGTTGCAGCGTTCAGAAGTTCACTGTATATGCTGCATTTAAAATATTCATTGCTCGCCAGCAGACCTGAGCTCAGAAAGCCACCCTGCTGCTTCCCAATAGCTGCTTGGGAATCATTCGTTTCTCCCCAGGAAACTAATTTTTTGGGTTTGTGATACTCCCAAATTGCGGTGTCATCTCTATTCAAGGCAGAGGCGTGGGTGGAGACAGGTGGGAGGTCTAGAGAGCGTGCAAGCTTTGGTTTGGAGTATCTCAGTGCCAAAAAGGTATTGAGAAATCACAAGATGTTTATTCAAGACCAGGAGATGTGGCTGGTGAATGGAAACGGTGAATTCTGATGGAAATTAAAAGTTAAGCACACTTGTGTTACAGTGATAATGGAATTTTACAAATACCTTAAATAAAAAAAACCCCACGTAAGGTCATTTTTTCAGAAAGCTGGGTACATATCAGCGCAGCTTCCCTGCGCCATCCCCCAGGATGGCAAACCATGGAAAAGCTCCATGATGGGGGATAACTAAAGGCTGCCTTTAAAACGGCTAATGCCTTTACCATGGGAAGGAGATGAACTGGCTGGAACTAATAGATATTTCCATCTATAGGTTAAAAAAGGCCATAGAAGCATGATACAAATAAATACAGACCTATAAGAGGGGGGAAATGGCTGATGTTGTGGGAAGCCAGGAGAGAGCATGGCTGGCTGGAGAAGTTCCCAGCCTGTGCGTTCGAGGACAGAAGACGGCTCTGGATGGACCGGCCATCCCACCATGACATAAATACCGCTATTTTGGCAGAAGAAGGAGAATTCATAGAGAGGGAAATATATAAAATGAAATAATAACTTGGAAAGATACCTTAAAAAATGCCTTCTTACAATGAAATAATTTTTCTTGCCTCCACAAAGAGGGATTTCACCCCGGGGTTGTTTCTAGAAGACGGTAAAACATAACAGATGAATGTTGCCTTGCATAAGGAACACACACATGCATTTAAATCACTTATATTTTACTTTTTATGATGCAATAGTGAATTGTGTTATTTTGCATTTGTAATTAGAGGTTGAAACAGATGGTAAAGGCTTGGTTTAAAGTGATGTACTGGAGCACACAGCTCGGTGTGTCAGGTCTTGTGCTCCACCGAGTGCTGAGGATGGAAAGCCTACCAGGAGGTGGTCAAATAGCAAAGTGTTTGCTGCACATCAAAGCATGCTGAAAAGTACCAGAATGGAGTTTCTAGAAGGTCAATAAGCATTTGTGAAAATCTATTATTTCTTTTTCCTAAAAAAGCACTCTTACAGTGTTCTCACTGCCGTGCTCTAAATTTGGCAGTTGGGGTATTGATGTCTCAAGAGATCTAACGTTGTATAATTAATACAGTGGGAAGAGGAAAAAGATAAATAATGTTTATAAAGTGGCATAAGTGGGTTTAAAAGTCATACTGCTTGCTGTCTTGGAGGCTGAGGACTTAGAGAAGCAGCTGATATGGAGACTGAAGTACACAGAAGTCTCACAGCGTCTTGTCCTTTTACTGAAGTCAATGAAATTGCACCAGCCAAAACCCTAGACCAGGGCTGCTGCTTTCGTTCAAGGCCTTTTGCAAAAGGAATAAAAAACTATTATTTGCTGAAGGCTGTTCTTTATGAAACTATTTGGTGATTTCAAGTTCTTTTTAGTGTACCGTTGTCCCTGTCACAGAGGATCTGCTGCAGATTATTTGAGGGAGTATAATGACCTTTCCAAAGGTCTGATGAGACATCTTACAGAATTCTGCTGCAGGAATATATCAGAGCTTTTCCAAAGCCCTGTAAAGTCAATGAAACGACCCAAATTTACTTTTGTGTCTCTTCTAGTAGATTCTTAAATTTCTATTTTGTGTGACCCTATAGATCAATAGAAGCATTGTTAGGGCCAGTTTCAAGCCCATCCTAAGATGCGGTAGCATTGTTGAGACGAAAAACATCCCAAACCAGACAAACCACAAAAATAAAGGGGTCAGACATCTCAGCGGCACATAGGGAAGCAGCCAAGTTTTTTATGCATGCATCAGATTTTGCTCTGAATAGCATAGTTTTATACAACTCAGTTGAACCTAGCCAGCATCAAGCAGGGCATCAATAATAGCACAAATACGGTGTCTCTACTCACATTTGCAAACTTATGAAACAGTCTCCAGATTAAGAGAAGACAGACTCAGGTGAGAACGCTCACAAAACTGCAGTGTTATTCCTTGACAGCAGAAGCAGCATAAGTGCAGACCTTGTCAATAATTTGTTTTCCACACAACATCACTCATAGAGCTAGAAATGTTTCAAACGTCAAGGAATGTGAATTCATCACACTGCCATGAGACAAAAAATGTAACCTGTCCTTTAAGAAACCTGAAAATACTGTTCGGTGAGTGTTGAAAGATGAGCATCAAAGCTGGAAACAATCCCAGTAATCTTATTTTCTAGCCTGTGTGCAACCACAGTATACTCTGGGCCTCAACATTTTTTGAACAGGTTGAGCTAGATCCAGATTTGTGTCTGGTTCGTTATAATCCAAATGACATTAAAATCAAGAAACACCACAACAACCAAAAAAGCTCCATTTTTGTGCTATAATTTCCGATCACCAGAGCTGTGCAAGGTAAGCAAGGTCTGAAAGCTGCTCTGATGCAGGAGACCAGGTTGTTTCCTCCTGCTTGTTGGTCATGTTCTCTGATTGCAAGACTGATCTTCCCTCAGTCCTTCTCCACCAAGAGCACAGCAAATTTTGAAGTAACTGAGATCAGGTCTGCAATTTCTTTGGGCTTCCTGGAGATTCTGCTGCTAAACTGATTTTTCTAAGCCACCAGGTGACTAAGAAGAGAGTTTGTTATTTGCAGTAGAGAGCATTTGTTGGTCTTGCGTGATTTCTGCCATCATTACGAGCGTCAATGTATGGTTTACAGCTGTGGCAGCAAAAATAGAGATGTCACAAGACTCTGGGTATATCCCTGGAGCCTTTGAGTTCAATGTGAGCGTGCAACTTTCCCAACTCTGTCCTAGCATCCCATCATCATTTAAAGGAGAAATTATTTTTCTCTCATTTAAAGTACTTATCATCTACTCTTTTCTGGTTTTTTGAAATCAAGTTTGTTGTAGACAAAGCTAAATCAATGACACAATTTCAAAGCGATCTCACAAACCAGAGGAAGTATATAACTGGAAAAGCATAAACTCCTAAACTACAAAGTGGTCATCTTGGTACTTCTTTTAGTGACAAGGATGGCACGTGTATTTTCCCAGAATCCTAATAACAGGACCGTAAGCCGGCAATCCTTCCCACCCCAATCAGGAAAATCCCTCCAGAACGACCCAAGTTCATTGTTAAGTCAACTGGATGAGATCTTATAATGATGAGCTCCTTTAAGTTTTATCCTTTCGCTGCTTTAATCTGATAGTAAGATTTTACAATGAAATACCAACGAGGACATACAAATCTCTTTTGAAAACCACCCCATCCATTACCCACTGAGGGCTAAATGTTAGCTAGCACACATATCCTTTTTAACTTGAATATTCAGATTCTGTGAGTCCCCGCAAAGAACAGTGATAAAGATCCTTTTCTGTTTAAAAGAGGATGGAAAGTGTCTCTCTGACTTTGCTGTGCTCTTTGTGTTTGAGTCCCTCTTACAAATGCAGCCCACTGCCTACTCTAAAGGGTTAAAGTCTCTTTGAATCTTCCAAAACTTACTTTTTTTCTAAGTTAAGATCTTCAAAAAATCTCATTCAGGTTTTTAAAAAATTCTTTTGTCGTATAGGTATTGATAGTTCTTAAAATTGACTGTTTAAAGGATGCTATGAGCCCAGTGTTTGAGGCTTTTAAAATCAGAGCTCAGAGGCTCTGACTCACATCTGAAGGGCGATTTAAGTTAACCTTCACTGAGATATTCTTCTTTAACTGGTGACTTGGTCTGCCAGTACGTTTCGTTTCGTTATGTGCTAATACTTGGTGAATGTAAGAGGGTATTTAAGCACACTTGCTGCACTTCTCAGAACACCCCGTAATATTCAATGAGTAAAACTTCTTAAAAACTATGTCTGATTACAGCTTTGGATATCATCAGGTCCCATGAGAACAAGGAAAAAAATAAACCTAATTTTTAAATGTAAACGCACATCATTTTTCTTTTTACATGAATTAATACTGAAGTGGTGTTTTTCCCCACTGTCCTGCACTGTCGTATATATGGCTGCGTGTGCCTGCCCTGGCTGCCTTGCTGATGCAGATGGTGGTCCCTCACGGGCTGTCCCACCAGCCCTGCTGAGCGCGTTGTGCGGCGCAGTTGCGTCGCGCAGCCTGGAGGCGCGCGGGGAGCCGCTGCCGAGCCATGCCGGGGCTGGGAAGGTCTCCCGAAAACTCCCTTGGAGGTGCCATGGGCGAGCGGTGGCACAGGACATGCAGGGCAGCCCCCGAGCACCCGTGCCGCTGCCCGCAGCGCCTCTTCCTTCCCAGTGATCCCCCGTAGCCTAGAACAGTGTGGGAGCCCGCATGTCACTGATGTCGGGAGTGGGCGCGAATGAACTATGTGTAAAAACATATATAAATAAAATATTCAGCTAATGAGTTTCTCAGGTACAGGTCATATTTTGCTACGGTAAGTAATAACCAGCAGGACTGGTCAAGGAGTAAAACGTACGTGATTGCACTAAACCGCCGACTGCTGCCCCTCTAAGAAATAAACAGATTTGTTACAAAAAATATAATAAAAATGGGCAAGTGGAGGGAAATGAATGAGGACATTAGGAGCTAAGAACCAAAGTGGTGTGGAAAGGAGAAGGATAGAGGAGGCAAGGAGATGGTAATGGATAATATTTTGGGGTAAGAGCGACTTGCTGCAGCACAAGTGACAGATCTTAACTGAAGGCAGGATCCCAGGGAGAAGAGCCAGGAATCCAAGAGGACAAAGTTATGAGGGAGGTGGGATGGACAGGAGCTGCCGGCTGCGATGGATTAGGTTGGATGCCCAAACCCCTTCAGCATGACAAGGAGCATCCCTGTTCCTCTTTTGGCATCATGAGGAGCATCCTGTATCTCTTCAACATCGAAGATCATTGCAGATCTTTCAGCAACAGTTACAAAACAATGGCGTGTTTTCTCACACGTGCTGTTTGAGTTGACCAAACTTTGACAATTTCGCTATTTCAGTATTGCTAATTGTGATGAAGTACCACTGATAAACTGCTGCAGCACAAGGACTGCCAAAGAGCAAGTAGCTTTCACTCAGAAAGCTCCAAGCCTTTTCTTAACTTCTAGTTAAGTCATTTCCTACCAAAAATGCAGTAAACCCTTTAAGTGCATGCATATCCTATCAAAAATACATCCCACATACTTTTGAAGCACCTGGCAGGGTACTCATAATCCAGCCCCAGAGTGGTATCTATAGCTAGTAGACCTTCGAAATCCAAGAGATGGTACTGTAAATGGCAGTGCAGGGATCCAGTTTGCCATCATTCACCCACAAGAGTCCAAATCTGTGAGCTCAAAATCAGTGTTTTAAATCACTATAGGGTCCAGATCACTATGTGGGCATGACAAGGAGTCATGTTGATAATATATGGTTTATATTTGTTACTAGGAACATTCGTTAAAACAGCTCTTACGATAACTACCACTATTATCTACCCTATTAGGCTGTTATAAGAATGATTTTTAATATTTTTCAATCTGACTTTTTTTTCTTCTTACTAGCAGTGCAATATTTACTGAATGTTCAGATTTAAAAGGGCACTCTAGCTGCAGTCATCGCTTAGATGTCTTCACGTTTTTTTAAATATGGAGAGGATCTGAAATAAACAGATCATAAAATCTTCCCATAAATAATATCTGTTTACTATCTTTTTGGGATTGATATGGACAAAGAAATTGAGCCAGAATGCCGTAAGAACAAATTTTCTTTGGGGAATTCATTCACATCTGTTCCTGTATGGTGGCAGGAGGAACAGAAATTGAAAAGAAAGGAAAAATAGAAAAGAAAGGAAATGTAATTTTCAAAAGGAAAAATGGTTTCCTCTGATCTTTAGCTGAAGGTTCGGATGAGTTTTTATTCTACCTGGCCTGATTAGCCCAATTCTAATAAAGAGCAAATAAAGAAAGGAGAGACTTATAGTGAAAGTTAACTCCCTCCCCGGAAAGGAGATGGGTTTCTGAAAATAGACGTACCTGTAAAATACACTTGCCTGATTCTTTGTTTGCAAGTCTTGATGCATGCCCTTTGCACATTTGTTGATGCACAGTGTGCAGCACTTAGCAAAAGAGTTTCTAATTGCTATATTGAGTAAAAATTTAACGCGTAACATACTGTTGACATGCTATCATCAGGAATAGGCAAGTCATGTATCAAATGAAAAGAAGTACCCCTTCCCCCTTTGTCTCTGGCAAGTGGGGATCTGGCATTGACCCCATCATTTTGGGGGCCAAGAGGGCTGCAGGCGCTGGAGACCACAGATCACTTGCTCACCGAGTCATCCAATGTACGAGCTGGGCTGATCATCTCACGTGGGAATCGGGTTTGGAGAAGAAAGGGAAGGCATGGATTATTCTGTTTGCAGAACCTCTTTGCACCCCAAGTGTGGTTTCAATTTTCCCTTTGAAATTTAGATCAAACAATGCTGTCGGCGTCGATTCCTTTCTCCCAAATGGTGTCCGTAGGCTGGACTCTGCAGACAGCTTGTGGGACGTGGTTTTTGATAGCGCTGCGGCGGAAATACCTCTTCGCTTTTAAGGTCTACAAGCCTTCAACACAATACAAAGTACAGTATATTAGTAGTAAAAATTCAGTGTAGAATCATTAGATCGATAACTAAACAGCACCACGCTACGAAATGCAAATTTTATAATTTATGATTAATCTACTCTGCATTGGTCTACATATTTTTCCTACTTGTGCAAGAACAGGCCTGATCCAGAACAAAAGGAAATGACTTGGGGCTCCTTTTGACCAATATCGACAGAACACACAGCAGGTTTCTCAGGAACATACTGTGCAACTGTTGGCTTTAGCAAAAATACCTATATATATATATACACACACATATAAAAGTAGTCAGAAAGGATGTAAGGCTTTCTGCAATACGATGATACTGTTAACTTCTCTGATTTTTGTATTTCTGTGCATTTTATAGACTGGAAATTGGTGATGTAATTCTGTGATGCAGACAAACACCTTCCATGAAATAGATTAAGACCATCAGGTCTGGCTTTGCTTGAATTTCTACAGCTTCAGTGCACAGCAACTAAAAGGTCTGGCCTGATGAGTATTGAGTTCCTTCAAGAATTATTTCTTGCAAAGCTACAGGGCTTATGGAGGTTTTAAAGTTACAAATTCCTGTTTTTCTTGGAGTAACATCTTTAAAGATATGCGAAGAGGGATTTGTCAGCACGATTCAGAAACGACTCTCAAGTGATTTGCCACTTTTGAGTATAGAGATTGTTTTTTAACTCAAGCAAATATTTTGAGAAAAATAAAGTATGTGGAAAAATACTCATTAGGAAAACTACACTAAGAATCTCAGTAGAAATATTCAACCAACGTACTTGATTTGCTAGTTGTGCTTTTAGATCCTGGAGCATGAGCAGTGTACAGCATTTTTAATTTAAGAACAAATGCAAAAGTCATCAATGAAAAAATAAGGTTTTAAAGGGTTTGGAAGAAACCCCCAACCAAAGGCCCATATTCCCAAACCTGAAATCATTACTGCTCTTTCTCAGATTGCTATACGTTCATTTTTTTGAGACACTATTTTGGGTCCGGTAGGCTACGGAAATATGCAGGTTATTCTCATTTAGACAAAGAGGTATTTCGAAAACCAGGTCTATTTACATAGTAAATGGACATATTCACAGCAAACATTTGATAGATGAACGCAGAGACAACATTTCTCTGGTTTGCTGATAGAACTGCTATGTGCTACGCATAGAAAATGACCTCCGTGCGGATAATGTATATTTGACTTCACCTTTCACGTATCGATCACTCTCTGAGTTGCAAATGCTTAACCATGTGGAAGGCTCTGTAATACGAATAACTTTATTTCAAACTTGTATGTCTTAATTAAGCCATATGTTCACCGATATCTGCGCATAAATCTACAGGAATTTGCTATCATATACTGCAGATCAATAAACCCTACAGTATTTCAGAAGTGCTGAACGTATATTATGTTTGAAAGCCTTAGAGACACATATTTTCAGATATAATTATTTACATATATAGGGTCCAAGACCAGGAGATAACCTTAAGGTTTGGTAACATTAACACTTGCAAATAATCATCACTACTGTATCGCTCTCACACTCCATAATCTGCTAACATATGTCTGCATTTCATATGTGTTTATGTAGTACTTTATATGGAAATGTTTCATTACTGCCCGCAGCAACATGTGGCATTTCTTCAAGAACATTTCAGCACCTTTTAACATGGTTTCTTCAAATGTCTTTCTAATCGTGAGGATTTCATTCTACAAATGTTATCACTGCTCAAGCAGATTAATTTTCTTAACTGCTTAACATGCATGCTCTAGGCATTTCTACAAAATGTAAAATATACAGTACAGAATTAATATAAATAAACTACTACCAGGCTATTATAGATCAGATTTAAAGCAGCATGGCTGGAGATAACTCCATTTTAAGACTTACAAGTCTTCTTACTGCGGCATCATTTAATCTAAAATTTTTGTTTGGCATATAAGGCAATTTTTCAATTAATTATTATCGCACCACTTTCTCTAAACCCAGTCATGATGTTCTTAGTTACCAAAACAGTGGCTGCTGGTGGGGAGAGTGTTTAAAGGTGGAAAGTGTTGCCGCAATTCCAGATTTTCTGAATCTCAGTCGATTGTACTTTTTTTTTTTTTTCCTAGTTTCTGTCTGATCAAGCATCTTCTAAAACTGCTCTAAACCCAGTCAGGTGGAGAGACCTCCAGGCAGGCAGAGACGCGGAGAAGAAAGTAGCGGCTCACTAATACAAAGGCTCCTGAGTCCTCTCGCCGCCAGCTCACCACGGTCGCGTTTAAAGAGACTTAGACTAGCGACTGCCATTGATGTTTTTGTTTTATCACATTCAGACATCACTTCAGGCATCTGAAAATAAGGGATCTGAAGCCAGCTGGGATGAACGGCCTTCAGGCCAGACTCACTTCTGTCCAACTCAGAGCAAGCCTACACCAACTTTTAAAGAATTAAAAGCAGGTGAGATGAATCCAAGCCCCAAGGTTTATCTACGATGTGGTTGGAGACATCATGAATCTCGGGAAAACATCGTCTGAATATGTCCCTCCAGCATCCTATTCACCATTCATCGGGGTCTCCGTAGCCTGGTCTTTACAGAGGCATAGCGACGGCAAGAGAGGGGTTCCGGTTTAAGCTTTAAAGCACAGGTACAGGAGTAGGAGATACGGACACCATCACTGACCTCACCCTTGATACACACAGGTTCCATCATTTGCCTTCCGCCATTTACACCACCCGTTCATGTGGGTGACGTAAAGACGAATCCAATTATATAAAGATCTTCAAGACAACTAGAAAAAAAACCCGGTCGAAGAGCACAGTAGCCTCCTCCCGAGCCCAGAGTTGAGCTGTCCATCCCAGCCCTTGCTTGCTGCGCTACCTACTCTTGCCCTCAATGCATTCATCCCAGCTTTTGGCAAACTACGCAGACATCTCCTCTTTGGGTAAGGAAATAGTAGTCCTCCTGATAGGAACAAGCTGATTTCTTCTGTAAGGTCCATGGAAATTTGGTTTTTTTGAAGCTAGAAGAGATGCAGTTTTCCCGCTGCGAGGTTTGATACCGTTGCTGTTGGAGAGATGAGTCACTGTTTCTTTCATATATATCATCTGAGTACCTATAACTGTCTCTCACCTAAATGTTAATTGTATCCAACAGAAAGACTCTAAATGAATACTCTGTCAATAACACTGTTATTAATGTTTCTTGATAGGCATGGCTGGAATATTTTGTAGGATTAGAGACTAATATTTCCTACAGAATCTGCTTCATGTGTTGTGTTATTGCATCTACTTTTGATCACAACCTACTTACAAAGTCTTGGTTCACTTTTTTTTTTGCTCTTCTCTCAAAAATTCCCTTATCACTAACTTTTGATGTACTGTAGTTATTATATGTGTAATAGTAATACACATTTATTTGGACCAGAAGCCTAAGTTCAGCTGTTGAATTCGTATTTTCAAATTGCTCAGCAGCATATTTTATTGCCTTCACCTGGTGCAGCCGGTATCGTAAGACCTGATGGTATTAGGGGGTTACAGTGTTAGGCTTGGTTTAGTCATCTGGAGATTGTGATTTATGCCAAAGCTACCTCTGTCTTTCTAAATGACTATGACATGAATCACTTGGCAGCGATTCCTTGTTGTTGGCCGCTCACCTACCTGAGACAAAGGGAGGCAGAAAGAAGAACCCATGTGTTTGACTGGAAAAATAGACAGAACAGCTTTTCCACGATGCCCCGTGTGTATAACTGATTGAATTTAGCGACGGCGAGGAGCAGCGGCAGCGCGCCAGCCGCCGGCGCGCTGTGCCAGGACACCTGAGCCACAGGTGGTGGGAGCCTTCCTTTGACGGAGCCGGCTTTGCCCCGCTGCCGGGAAGCGTGGGGAGGTTTAGAGCACACACAGCCCACTTTGTTGGAAAAGAGCAAATAACCTATCCAAAGGCTGAAAGCCTCCTTCCCCCCCCTCCACCACCTCCCTTTTCTCTTCCCCCGCTGTTTCTTCAGATTTAGCCCTTTTGTCTTCTCCTTCAGACATCTGTCCTCTGCCTGGACTGCTGTTCAGAGCAGCCAAAGTGCATCTATACCACCTTACCTACAGCACACTTTGATGGCTCACAATGAGACACCAAAGCTGAGATAAACACGTAGCTGGGGGAAAAAAAAAAAAAAAAAAAAAAAAAAGAGAAGTTAAATCCCTGCTTGAAAACCTGTTTTGTGTTTTCTTATTTCTTAAAGTTATTTTTAAGTGTTTAAACCAGACCAATTATAGTCAGAAACTACTTCACTTAATCCATTCCTTTATCTCCTGGGAAAAATCACCAAAGCAATTCTCAAAATGTTTAAATCCCACAGTGTGCATAAAAGCAGCAAGTAAATCTGCTCATTCCCAGGCAAACCTTAAGGATTTTACTGACATCTTTAATTAAACTAGCAAATAGGTCGGTTTCTCTTGTATTCTGACCAATACACTGTCAACAAGGAAGAAAAAAGAAACTGAAAAGAAGGATTTGTACAAAAAAATAGCACCAGAAACATTTGTATAATCATGATCATGGACTGGAACAGGAATGTAATCAGGAATTATTAAACATTATCAACTACTTCCTGGCAACATATTGCTCGGATAATACTCCTGTAACTACAGTAAAGTTAGTTGTGGAAATAATTAAACCCAAAAGTTGGAAATAGGACAAAAAAAAACAAAACCAAAACGCATGAAGCTGTGCAAAAGAAAAGTGTGTTTATGTCTGTGAATTTATGAGGCTGGATTTAATTCCAAAAGGGAGAATTGTGCAATTGTTATTAGATCAGTAATAAGCACAGATGGCCGCAAAGGAACCATTCTCCAACCCATCCTACCATTTCCACCCTGCAGCACTTGTGAAGGAGAAATACAAAAGTAGAGAGCAGCAGAACTGGGAATGTAATGTTTGGGGTTTTTTAAATATAGAAGACTAAGTCTACACCCTCATATGTTATTCATCATCAATAACATTACTGGTAAATTTACTCAACGCAGATTTTAACACATGATTGTACAAGCTCATTTCAGAAGTTCTATCCAATGCCACTGGGCAACTTGTCACAACCTTCTGTAGATATCATCCCCTTACATATTTTTTTTCTTTTCTTCCTGCATGAGAAAACTGATGTTCCCAGGGATGAAAAGGTTTTCATTGCATGAAAAAGCATGATCCAGAAATTCTGCTCTCAGCTCTGTGGAAGAAGGATTTATGATGCTCAACTAGCAAAGATAGCAATTAGCTGGAATACTCAAGAGCAGAGAGCTTGACAATCTGATGAGTTATTCTTTTGAACTGGGGCAGCAACTCATGCATAAATTTTCTTGTAAACAATTATTACAGGAATGCACTGTAAACACAATTAATCATCTCAAGGTGTTATCTCTAGGTATTTTCCCCACAGATTATGTGCCACTTGCTCAATAAATCAAATTTTAACATAAAGACATCAATAGCTGGTATTATTAATATTCCCATTCAACCAAACATGGTTGGGTAGAAGCTAACAAGCTTTGATTACATTTTGAAAACAGAAAATATTACATAAAAAAGGGAAAAGAAGATGTGAATTGTGAAACTTTGAATGAAAATAGGATTAAAGAGGCGGCATATGAATCAGAGCATTGGCTTAGATAAAATACAAGTACTTCATAATTTGAAATGCATTTTTACTGATATGAATTGGAAATAGTATAGTGCATCTTCTTAATAGGAATATTAAGTTTTACATCATCTTAGATAGGTTCTTCTTACAAAACAGTATTTATAAGAGCCTTACAATAACAGGCTGCCTAATGTTTCCATAAAATTTCTTCTTATGATATATACCAAACGCATTTTCACCTATTGCTCGGAATTATCAGCTGGGGATTTGAGTTGCGGGCAAAAGGAACAAAAGCACCTAACTCCATTTCACCTCTTACAGTCCACGGCGCATTACACAACAGGCACTCCAGATCTATTTGAAAAGCACCCTTTCGGAAGCCAAGTTCTGAGATTCCTTTGGAGATCATCGTATGGACTTTGGCAGGAGTTGGGAGGAAAACTGGTTCAGAAGAGTAGGGTGACCAGGGCCAGGGGAGAGTCAGATGGGGCAAGAGGGAAAGAAAAAGAGAAGCTGCTGGAGCGGAGGAGAGGGGAGGAGGAAAACAGGAGGTCAGAGAGGACCAAAGAGCATCTTTCTGGTCTGTTGGCTTTGAAATAGTTTGCAACATGGGGAAGATATGAGAGGCACAAAGACAGACACTTGGAGGGGCTCACAGAAACTGCCCATAAGGATTTTGCCTCCAGGAGAGGAGCACCACAGAGGAGCTATCTAGGTGGTTTGAAAGGCAGAGGGAAGAGAAAGCATCAGCACCTGCAATTTCTGCTCAGTTATTCCTATTTATCTTCCAGTCAACATCATTATTCCTGTTGACAAACGGAAGACATGTTTGCTTAGGCGTCTGCTGCTCTGCCCAATGCTTTGTGCAGCTGATAACACAAACACGTCAGCCGAGTGAAGCAGGTGACATTGGGAGAAAGGGACTTGGGCTTCGGGGTTTCCGTGGATTTAAATGAGTTCTGAACTGGCCCCTGTGGGAAGGCTCCGGGTGACGCCTGAAAGCAGATCCTCTGGGAGAGAAGTGCATGCCCTCAACCTCGTCTTCATGTGTGAAACAAAAGACACCGCGGGAAGAGGGATACCAGAGCTTGCATCTGGTCACGTTCCTCTGTTGATGGTCCTTTGTTGGTCCCCAGTCACCTGTGGTTCCCCAACAAGCAGATTCATTCTGGGTAGTGATTCCCTTTTTCCAGACACTTTTCAGAGACTAACCCAATGCAGTCTCTCCTCAGATCTCCATACCTTTTGAATCAAGGCCATGTGAGATGAATGCAGGTGTTTCAAAGCATTTTCATATTTTCAGTCTGCTTTATTTCCTAGAGCTAGTTCATATAACCTGGTGGTGTCCGGCACGTCAGTGCCCGTGGTCTTCAAGATTTTAACAAGTCTGTACAGCTCTTCGAGAAGCTGACCATTTTATGACCATGAATTTTAATCTTTATTCCATAAAGCAGGATGATGGAAGCCAGCCAACAGACAAATCACACTGAAGCATTGGTCCCAGAGATTTTTAAACCGATACTGCTCAATAAGGGCAGGAGTACTGAAAGTATTGCACCACAGAGAGATTGATTCATTGACATGGATAGCAAAATAGCACTGCTCGATAATTATTTAAGAGATCAGGAAGTCACCTTGATACCGTTTTTCTGGGGTGCTGCCAATTTTTATTACTGTCCTCTCCTGGCATACTATATAGCCCTTAAGATAATTTGGTGTCTGTAGAGCCATCGCTTGCAAATGCACCTGAAAATCAGTTAAGGGCGTAAGCACATTTGTGTGTGCGCAGAAGAAGAAGGTACTTGGAGACATTTCTCCCTTTATGCTGATGGCAGTCCATACACAGCAAACTTTATCTACCTGACGCCAGCAGATGTAAGGGAGGCAGCTGAGAGAGTCCATAAAACACGAACAAAGGGGAGCAAAATATACTTGATGAGCTACCTCAATTCACCTTAATAAGTTCTCATCCTGGCCCTGCCTGGCATTACTAATGCGCCGCACACCCATCAGCATGGAGCGGTTGAGAGGAGTTTTCTGCTTATCAATGGCTTCTTTTTCTTTTCGTGTCTGGCAAAATTCTAATAGTGGATGATTTCCTGTGTGCATATCCCATTTACGGTTTGTAGCACCGTATTATGATGAATTTACACTATCAATGAACATTGCTGAAGGGCCTCATTAACTTGTGCAGGCGGTGAATTTGTATTTTTCAAAATGCCACTCTTTCTCTACAGAAATCTAGCTGACAGTGGCAGTCAAGTACTTGACTGGTTAATAAGGCAGCTCAAAGGAAACGGCTTCACTTCACCGCGAGTTTTTGTCCTTGTTTAATTTCTCCTCCTTTCTCGACAGGTTTTGAGGATGCGCAAAGATAATATATTTCGGTTTTTAATCTCCCAGTCCTGCTGACTACGATGATATAAACAAAAGCAGAAACGCAGAAAATTATAGAGATACACTTAAAACAAAACCAGTAGTAAGAAACCTGGGCTTCTGGCTGAGATTTTACTCAGGCAGCTCTCTACTTGGCATAATTAGGAAGTTTCTTCAAATCCTGTTAAATCCCAGCTCCATTTTTCTACGCCTGCAAAGTGAACAAGATAATCATGCCCATAACGCAGGGGCCTGAAAACCTGAAGGCATCAGCACCCAGCCCTCCAGACAGACTGCAACCTGCAAACAGTTCAAAAGCAAGCTTGTCAGACTAGCTGCGACATATGGAGCTACAACAAGAATATTCCCAGATATAGGAAATACCAAGCATTCTGTAAACAGAGTCGTTGGGAGTATTTTTTGCAGAGATATTTTTACGACTGGTAAGTTGCGAGAATCTGTTCGCAGTATCTGTGCTCTCGGTTACCACCTGCGTTTCTCCCAGCAGAACGTGGTTAACGTGCAGGCTTCCAATAAGAAATTTGTTTTTTTTTTTTGGTCCCACATTGTGTCTTCCAATACCTCCAAAAGCTTTGTGGAGGCTGCAAAGACTATGCGGAAGTCTTGCTCCTCGAATACGACAATATTTAGCTCTCGGAGATCTTTAAACGTAGCTCGATGTCGTCGAAAGGCGTTGCGGGAGGGGTGTCCCTGGGGCTGCGCTGACGCGTTAGGAGGAGGTTTTGGCACCTTGGAGCACCCCTCCTGCTCAGGGAGCAGGCTCAGGACCACGGCTCAGGACCAGTTCTGCATCAGCCCGCTCATCCCCGAAGGGTCGTCCCGCTGTGGTCTGTGCTGGGATGACAGTAGGCAGATGGAAAGGGGTTATACCGAGTATTTTATCCATGGCTAGTAGGGTAGGTCATAAAGACGTGCAGGAATCAGGGCTGACGCTGCAGAAGAGACGCACTCGGTGTTGCCTATGCCATATGGGCAGCAGTAACCACAAACAATGAGGTCAAGCCTGGGAAATGGCAGCAACAGGCAAGACAAAATGTATTTTCATTCCTCCTTAAAATCCAAACCTTAACGTGAAGTCAGTATTTTCACTCCCTCTGCTTAAACGTATACGTGCACATATATAACAAATACATCTCTCTACATACACTCTACATCCCATATAGATGTAGGTGAAATAAATCTGTAAAACATGAGAAATGACATCCACAAAGGTACATTTTTAGTAACATAGAAGAGAAATGATTGACAGAACAAAGCATATGGAAACGAAGAAGAATCTAACCCACATTTAGATCTAAGAAAAAAATATTTGCCTGAAGGGAAAATATTAATTAGTTTGTCTACATGCAAGATAAAAGTCTGGAAGACATATCCATCAAAAGGCAGCAGAATAAACAGCAAAATGGAAATTATTTGTAAATTGACAGTAAACTTGGCAAACATTGAGGGGGTAAACAAGTTATTTGGCATGCAAAGCACTCAGAAATCACAGCCTCTGTCAGGAGGCATCTGTGCATATATTCACTTATTTGACAGAAATTAACATTTTGCAGAAATCTTTGTTGCATGCTAAAGATTTCTTCACCCTCCTTAATTATTTTAATTGCTGTTTCAAAATGTTCCACATAAACATGGAAAAAGACATTAAAATCCACCAAGTCCAGTTCCACGTTATCAATAACGCACAGTAACTCTGTACAGGAGTTTAACACAAAACCTACGGAGACACAAAATATTGACATAAAAGAGCCACGTTTGTTTTATCTTGGTTGAAATTTAAAAAACATGCGAAGACATTCTCAGTGTCCTTTCAGCATTATGAAAGGCTTTAAAAACAAAACACTCTCACAAAGAAATGCAATTAATGCGAGTGCTTAGAGGCCCAGGGTTATGGAGACCTTTGTTTTCCCATTATTTTGGAAAAAACGCGAGAAGAGCTAGCTTGTGTGAGCTGTGTTTGTGCGCCCATAATACAGGTGGAAATTGGAAGTCACCACGCCATAACAAACTCTAATGACAGACTTTCTTTTCAAGAGTAATTCAAATTAATCTGCACTTCAGCTATTCCCTTTCTCACCTATGAGGAGGGATGCACGATCTCCCATCCGCATCGTCTACCTGCTGCGTGGGTGATGCCGGAGACGCTGTCATCCCAACGAAAGACCAGATTCCGGCTGTTTGGGGAAAAAATGGAGATGCTGAAGGTGGCGAGCTCAGAGGAGTGCTGACACTACCCTTAAGTCAACTGAGCCACAGGAGACAGTTAGGTGGATCAAGAAAACTCCGAGGAAGAAGACAAAACGTTGCTTGAACTGAGGCTGTCCTACAGGAACGGGGACTTGAGCCAAGCCCCGTCGATCTCCTGCAATGAGAGCGGCTGCTGCAGACACTGCTGTGGGCACATGGGCCTCACCACACGGGTGGTTTTGGTGGCAGGACAAGGAGTTTTACCTTGTTTTGTACTGAAAAAAGTGCTGATTCCCCAAATCACACCAGATTCCATAAGGATGGCAACGGTATTTCACCATTACTTATAACCATGGATTTATGCAAGAAGTTACATTACAATGTCAATGTAAAAATGGGTTTTCAAAACAGAATCTGAATAATATTTTCTGCAAAATATAGACCTGCATATTGCACCTGACCTTCACCAAGCGTAAATTCACGTAGTTCAAGCAACCACTTGATATCAGATGGAGATCTAATCCGTTACACATGACACATCACTCCTCTCCATCACACTGGAGCCATAACATATATCCACCAACGGTTTGCAGAGATGAAGTAGTCCAGAGAAAATTCATCGCTAGATATTGTGAGCTGGCTCTCGAGGCACTAGCTCTTTCTCCCTGTGTTGCCGATCTGTGCGTGGGCATGCCAGCCCACTTTGATTAAAACAGTAATAGCAGGAAGAGCTCGTTCAAACGGATCCAAGCACCCAAGGAAACCTCTTGTGAGCCCAGATTAAAACCCAACAAAAAAATCAAAGTGCTAGACTTAGCCAAATCTGAGACAGTTTGTTCCTTTTCATTAAAAAGAAAAGCAAGTCAAATACTCAATTTCCTCCAGCAATCCATTTCCAGGTCAGGTTCCAAAGCCAAAATGTCTTGTTTTCCGCATTATTTCTACGTATTGTATGTAACAACTAAGTAATTTGAGTAGTTGTCAGGCTGGATGCCTGAGGTTCAAGTCATTCACAGCTACATGAGAGCTATGGTTTCTGCAAAGGTAATAACAGCAAAACCTTTGGAAAACTTTCGAAAATGCCAAAGCAACTTTGATATCTATGTGTGATATTTGGTAAAGAATTTGGAGCCGCCATATTTTAGAAAAAAGTCCAGAAATATGATGTAACAAAATAAAATCAACGGGAAATAAATAATAAACCAAAAATTATTTGTAGTTCCATGATGCCTCTGTGAATACTGAATTTTAAGAAGGTTCTGCATAGCCTCTGCTTTGTGTATGACACACTCCTGCAGGTTCAGCGACTTTGACAGGCAGGACTTTATAATGGCGCTTTCTGAAGGCATTTAGCAGGTATTGTGGGAGCTCTACGCGCAGGTACAAACATGCCCGTGGCTGTATGACACTCCGTACAACTCTGTGAAGTGCAAATGACAGCAAACACTTGCCCCTGATACTCTTTGCCCAAAAGCCAAGTGAGGGGTTGGTTTTATGCAAGAGCATCCTCTCTCGGCTCCTAGACCATAAGCCATTGCCATTTTCAAAAGGAAACCACATGATTTTCTTACCTCCAGACAGAGGCTTGAATTATAGATGAGAAATGTTCCTGGTGAGTCCTTAGCAAGTGCAATCTTGCAACAGTGCCCTCAGATCCGCTGGGTGCGGGGCGAAGCGGGAGCCATTCCCCGTGTGGCTTTCCTAAAACAAAACAGTATTTGTTAAGTTTTTTAAGCAGCTGAAAACAACAAAAGGGCTACAGACAAGCCAAGCCCAGTCCAGCAGGCACAATGTCCATCACACACCGCTTCCCAAGAGCTGAATGTGTCCTCACTTGACCCAAGGCCATCAGGCTCCCAGCAGCCGCCGGTTGCCTTCAGAAAGGCTGCTGCCCCATCTGACGGCGCGTGCTCCCGAGCACCCTTAGTCTTCCAGGACTAGGTCTCCTTTTAACTATTTGTATTTCTGTCATCTGCTGAGTCCCAGCATTCACAAAACAACCGTTTCAGCTTCGCAGGAGGTGGATTTAGGACCTTCTGCGCTTACCTGGGACTAGCTATCGTCTTCTGCTGCTGTCTCAAACTACAGCAATGCCGCCCTGCAGCAGCAAGGGTATTTTGCCTATTAAAGCACTATTAATACGCTTAGCCCGTGGCAGACCTGCATCCCCCGCAGCCGTATGAGAGACCCAACATTCAAAACAGCAAGAATCCATACGTACCGTCTTTCCCGCTGACCTTATAGGGCTCTACGCCAACCGTGTCAACACCTGCCGGCTGACAGGTACAGGCTTTGTGGGTTTGAGCCGTGAGGTTTCACACCACCACAAAGCGAAGCCTAGAGATGTCACCAGGCTTATGAATTATTTAGAGCGCTTTTCACTAATAAGCGTCAATGCATAGGTGTAATGAAAGCTACGCCTGATTTTGCTGCGTTTAAAAGAAAAAGGATTTAAAGCATTCTCCAGACTTTCCCACGTGTACTCAGGAAACATTATGGAAGAAGTCTGAATGATAAAATAAAATATAATAAAAAAGGTGAGAATATTTTTTACCCTACAAATTTTGCCTGGGCTCCTGGCTGCTAGCTGCCCCTGTGCTACTCGCTGGGGACACCATTTCTCTCCCAGCACTGCATGGCTGTGACTCTACGGACCCAATTCCAACAATGTCAGAGGAAAGAATGAATTTATGTTATCTGCCGCCAGACTAGCAGTTACCACTTTTCCAGGAAATTCAGAGTTGATAGCTCTTTGCCCCAGATGTTTACCTCTACGAAGTGTAGAGCGTTACTGTTAATCCAAGCTCCCACCGTAAGCTGAAAGCAGGAGACTCTACGCGTAAAATAGTGAAGTCCCAGCTACAGCTTGACATCACAAAATCCTCTCCTTCCAAACCTTTGTTTAAACTAAAAGTTATAGTCACGTTCTTCTCTCCGAGATGGTCCAAAGACGGAAGAGAGGCAAGGTTTGCAGGGGGTGGTTATGTCTTTTGTGAGCTGAAGCAGCCTAAGCGGAAGGAGACGGAGGAGCTCGCAGGCGCACAAGGGCACACATGCTCTAAATAATTTATAAGTCTGTTGACAACTCCAAGTCGTGCCATGTGTTATTTTGATACCTTACTGCTCAAATCTATAAAGCTCATACCTGTCAACTATCGAGCTCTTGTGTGCCCCAAAGCTTGTTCATTTTTCCCATCTATATCCGTCAGCCTCATAAAAGGTCTTGCCTCACCCTTCAGATTTGGCCTCTTGGAAACAATATGGGCTTCCTAATGTCATCTGCCCCTGGTCGCGTTTACATCCCGCCTGCTTTACGCCGCCAGTCCGAGCTGTGAAGAATATCCACTTCTACGGGGCTTCTGTCAACTGTTAGGTATAGAAAATACATGCATAAAATACACGAACGCTATCAAATATATAATGACTTAAAAGAGATTATGGTTTTCTTTTCCGTAGCAAAAATATCTTAAATTCATAAGGGAAATATTTATATTAGTGTTTATCCTTTAAACATAGGAAAGGAAAATATTTGGAGAGAAAAATCTCTTGAAGATACCACAGTTCTTTTGTATCTTTAGGTTTCAGACTGTCACTCATATTGTTTCTCCTCAGTCAGCTCAACAGAGTAATTCTATTTAATCCTTTTCTTTTTATATGTAAAATGATACAGTTTAATGCTCCACAGTTTAATATCTGTGAAGTTTTATCTTTATTTGTTTGGGAAATTTGAGTCAGATACTCACCTACTGTAATTTCCAAAGAACAAACAAATGAAAAAGGGCAGTCCATTTTCATGCAAATCCAGCCAGCTGTTTAGCTCAGGCTGCCCTTGCCTTCTGATGTGAGGATCTGCATAAAAACCAAAGTGGAGATATGATAAAATATAAAAGGCTGACAATAACATGCAAATCGAAATCAGTCATTGGAAAACTGTGGACTCATTGTCATCAAAAGAATTAGGTGGCAGAACAAAACAAAAGAGCCCTACTGATAAAAGTAACTATGGCTTGATGGCTTTAAAATCTGCAGATTTCTTATACCACAAAGAAAATTGAAATTAAACACCTCTCTAGACTGTCTGCTTTTAATCTTTTCCTTCTGAGCTGCTTCCTGACATATTCTCTGTTAACTTTTTATCAAAGGTCATTTATAATCATATTTCAGGGATAAAATAAAAAATGCATTTATATCCTAAGTTTTAATCAAATGCATTTGTATAAAAAATTATACTAAAATAAACAGCTGAACACTAAATATATTTAGAGAAAATATTAAACTAAAATATTTAGAGAAAATATTCAACTAAAATATTTAGAGAAAATATTAGCGGCCCCTTGTGTTATCAAACCTAGAACTGAATTTTTGGGTATAATTTTGCTCTTATTTAGACTTACCGTTAAATCTGATGACAAGTTTGGGGTGCTTTTGTGGCCATGCAGAATAACAGCAAATCCCCGAATTCTGATACACAACGAGGTGATGGTGATGAGGGAGGGGCTCCTGCAAGGATAAGCAAAGTGTCATTTCGCTATTAGTTATATGTGAGAATATCCCCCCGCGTAGGAAGCTGAGAGAGTACTTCATTAGTTTCTTGGAAGAATTTTCTGAAAACATTCAACAAAGTATTCAAATTGGTTTAAAGATGTCTTACTAAACTCTTTCTTTCCCCATAGAAAAAGATGGATTTCTGGTGAACGTATTTTTCATTCCAGAGGGACGAAAACGGTTCCCCCAAAATTCCAAAATATTTTCATAACCAGGCTACTTTAGGTAAAGAAACTTAAGGATTTCTATCTGAAGTTGAACGGGAAATAAATTCAGTTTTTTGCTTTTCTTTGCATTGATATTGCATTTCTGTTGATAGCGGTTGGGATTTTTAAGAAGACAACATTCAGCAACCCGATTGTAAAATCAGAAGAGCTGAAATAAAGAGTGGCATCGAGAACGCAGCCTGCCGTCCCGCGCTGACACGCGCTCGTATTAAAAACTCGCCGAAGAGGTTGCTAATACCGCACACCGAAGCACTCGATAGCTGGGAAATGCTGGGACGAAGGGTCCCTCTGCACCTTGAATTTGGCTCTTGCCTGTCTTCACTATGATGTAGTTGTTAATTACTTCCTCACAGACGGCTTTTTTTTTTTCCCCTGAAGAAACCCCGTCTCACAAGTGCGTAGGAATGACCGCGCACGGAAATAAATCAGGATTTTTATTTTGCTGCTGCCCGTAGCTGCTGGATACGCAGCGAACGAGCTGAAAGAAGCCAGAAAGATAAAAACCTGTGTCACCATTTAAGCCTGTCCGTGCCGTGAAAAAGCCGACCCGGCGTATCTCAACCCCTCCATCCTGCCAATTTATTGGTGCCTTGGGTACACCTTTAATCTCGGTGCCTGATCGCGAACCTGTAAGGTGGAGACCACCCGTCCCTTCCGCAGTAGAGGGATACCTCTCGACTACCACTCACGCGAGGAGCAGAGATCAGTTAATTTTCAAAAGCCACAATGAGAGCGTCAGAGGAAAATCCAGGAGGAAAAGCCCGAAGGGCTGATGAAGGGAGGAGGAGGAGGAGCCATCCGAGCACATTTTGGTGCACACCACGTAGCAAAAGCCAATAGGTGGTGTGTACGTATAAATATATATGTAAATATGGCTGTATTAGCATTTGCTTACTTTTCAGTGCCTAACTTCACAACCTTTGCATTCTTTTGCTATCTTTTGTATGCAATTTCCCAAACAACTACCAAGTCAAGACTTACAAATGTTTAGCTTGCAGGACCATACAACCTTCCTTTACTTCATCAGCAACACCAGGACCTCTGGACTTGCTGTTCCACCTCCTGTGCCCCAACCTGCGGCCGTAGAAAGCTTTTGTGAATCACCCACCGCTATGGCCATGGAAAACACACAATTTGCCAGTCTTTGTGCAGACATTCAGCACGGGGCAAGTAATTCTCAGTGGGGCGGGTTTCGTGCCGTCCCTGAATCAGCAAGGGGTGACCCGAGAGCAGAGGGAGAAGTCTCCCTTCCTCACGTCCTCCGGCACGGCGCGAGAAGGGTCACTCTGTATGGGTGCCGCTTCCGTACTACGGTTGGCACGGAACGGCAAGGAGACGGAGCGGCCTCGCTGCAGATGGACTCAGCAAGTGCAAACAGATTTTAACATGCTTATAAACGAGGGCAGAGGGGGAGGTTTTGACAAGAAAAAAAAAAAGCGCCAAAGGAAATACCTACCTGCACCAGAGTCTGGAGGAACGGGGAACTGGAGCTGCTCAGAAAAATTGTTATAATTTTGAAGTTGGTGAAATAACGTACTTTCCCACAACCTCTTTTAAATAAGCCACCTTGTTCATTTTAACAGAAACTTCTTAAAAATGCTTAAGGCACAGAAAATACCACCTCCGACATTTGAAGTCTGCCAACACTCCAGGCAGCTTCGAGCAGCGAGTTAACACGCAGAGCTCCGTCGCAAGCGCAGAGCCCGTAGCCGCTGCAGAGGAGAGGCTTCGGGAGTGGGGAGATACGAGGAACCGTACGTTTCTGGAGGTGAATTGTTCTCGGCCCCGCTGACCATATGATATCTCTGGTTGACCAGTTTTGATTAGGACCGTGAACGCCTTGATCCTCATCACCCAGGGTTAGAAATCACCCCGCTGAGGGTTTTCCCAGCAGGTGATGGAGAAGCTTGATTACGGTGCACAAGAAAGCGAAGCCCTCGGGTGTAGCGTGGATGGGCTCAGGAGAACAAGGAGCCCGGGAAAGCAAAGTCTCGGTGCCCTGACACCAGAGTGAGAGGCAGGGTGACCCCTCCTGCAACAGCGTGGGTAGAAAAGATAAAAATCAAGGCATGATATTTTGGAGATGGCACTCGCATTGCGGGGAAGGATGCCCTTTCCTTCCTGAAGATCCTGGAGGACCATCTCATACCATCTCATGACCAACCTCCATCTCCTCTTCTCGGATTTTTCTTTGTTGGGTTTGGGGAAGATTTACAGTCCTTTCAGAAGGGATATGCAAATCATTAAGTTTGCTGTAGTAAGAGCAAACATTAGTTTACTTGAGCACGATTATTTTTACTGAAATCTGTTGCCTAACCAGGATCTCAGGAATCATGACTCAAGCCTTAGGAAATAATGGAATTACCTCCAGACTCAGGAGATTTTCACATAAGTAGGTGACAAAAACTTTTTTTTTTTTTGGCTTCTGGTTTATAAAACCCGATGCCATTTGAAACCAGTGGACTAGCAATTCATTTTCCTTTTTTTTCCAAATAGAAAACAAATTCCCATCCCACTGTTGGGCCGCAGCAAAGAGGGCTTTAAATAGCTGATGGGTGTGGGTGGCCGTAACGTAACAAGATCTGAACCCTGAACTTGCACGTGGTGCAAACTAGTTCTCGTGCCTACGTGCATTTATCCAAACCATGCCTGGCGCCAAAATTCGCTCCTATTAGCACCGATACCTTTTGCAACACACAACGTGGTTCATGGGTGCTGCAGAAGGCTCTCGAGGACTCGGCGAGCCTTTGTGCCAGGTGCCGTACAAAAAGACCTCAACAGCAGCGAGAGGGTACACAACTGCTCAGTGCTGAAGATAAGGCATTTAGCGGTAAGTACATTTTTCTTGTCGTTTACCACAACATGAAAGTTTTGTGTCAGTTTTTATCCTCCAGATTTGTTCCTAATATTGTCATCGATAGCAGCAGTTAGTATTATACCGTTTTAACAGAAAAAAACCGTTCAACTCCTATTTTGAACTTTTTAATCTTTTCCTATGTGCCAGAAAGTAGAATAACTGAAGCTTATCTATTTCTGCATGTGCCTAAATCTTCAATGCATATATAAATTTAAATCTCATTACACTATAACACACTGCTTTAAAAACACGGATACATTTTAAGAGTCTGCTACATATTTTTATCAAATAGGGGGACTTAATTTTTATTTTTCTTCCACAAAGCCAGCGAAATCCTGCATGTTAATACTTCAAGAAAATAAACTTGTGTAAAGATTTGCCTACCCAAAGTACAGTATAATTTAAATTTAAATCCCTTAGAAACCCAAAGCACTGTGTTTATAATATGAGAACAGCGGGCAGTCGTGCCCTTGACTGGAGGGCATGTCATCTAGTCCTCTCCTCCTCTGCAAAACCATCAGGCTGGCAGTAGTGACAGATGAACAGCTTACCATTAATTTCTCCTCTTTCATGCCTTCAATCCAAATGGTGCATATTCTCCACAGGGAGGCATCAAGGTCTTTGCCTTTATTTCTCTTGCATACTCGCACTGACTTATAAATCAAGTGCAGATAAGAAGAGAGGGCAAATATCAATCTTTTTTTTTTTTTTTCCTGGCCAGTGCCCACTGGCACACTACTGAGCTTTGACTGAAAGGTTCTTCAAATCTTTATGTGATTCATAGGCAAGGGAGCGCTCCGTGAGGACAAAACAACAAAGGAAATTTGAGAGAGAGGATTTGTATATCTTGGCTTATAAATTAGAAGCCTCCTCTCTGCAATGTTTAAATATGGGTTACCAAAAAAAAAAAAAAAAGTGACTCTAAGTTGTTATTACTTTACTGTAAAAAAATTTTTGCGGAATATAAAATAGGCAGCGCTTCTTCGCACACTGGAGCTGGAGCAGCTCTAATCAGAATGTTGTGTTTTCCCAAAATAGGCGTTCTTTTGGGGGGCACCTCTTCCTCTTTGCCACTGAAGCAATTCAATCCTTCAAAACAGATTGGCTTTTACTATTACTTTGTGGCATTAATGATGAGCTCTTGTCTCTCTGAAAAAAAATAAGAGATCTTATTTCAATTTAAAATATGAAAGGCCAGACCGACATCCCATGCAAACCAGCGTAGCTGTATGGGCTCCTATGCGCCTCTGCTGCCGACGGTAGATAGAAAATCGTCCCGCAATGTTTTTTAAGTACGGTGGAGAGAATTTACCGGTTTACTAACTATATTTTCTCTGAAATTGCTACTGCATCTTTCACAGCTTGAAGAAAAAAGGTTGTGTTTGTTGGGTTTTTTAAACTAAGTTTCACAAACCATCTCAGTTTGCAGTGATTTTGGGACTTCATTAGAGACTTACATGTTAATTCTGCAACCAACTTGCCAATGCAACGAAGGGATACGGGTCTTCCATCTCTTGCTGTCTTTTTTTCTTTAAGTGCGTTACTAGAAGAATTTTCTATTCCGTTACAATAAATTGATCTCGCATTTAAAACATATATTAAATCATTGGTGTGAGTGATGCAACATTATTACGTGTCAGGCAAAAAATCTATATTATCATAGTTGTTGACAAATGATAATATTATTTTCCGGCTAAGCACGAGGTGTTAATGCTGCTAAATGGCTGCAAATGTTGACGTTAAAGGCTGCCTGCTGGCCATTTCCAGGTGACATATCTGGGGATTCGGGGCTATTTCATTTTCCAGCCTTTTTTAAGGCTTCAGGCCCCATCCATAAATTACAGCTGATGACAAAAGTGGGAGCTAACAGTGGCAAAATTAGGCCCACAGGCAAAATAATTATATATACAGCCTTTAGCAGTGCGGGAGAAAGCCATCAATCAGCCCCCAATTATTCACTAGTTAATCAGCTCTGCCCTTCCTTTATTGAAGGGTTACAGTGTAATTAAGTTGGCAGCATCCTTTTAATTCATCAAACACACAACACATGGCGGCGTTTGCCGCAATCAGGGGACAGCACCTTTGTCTGCCTGACCCTTCGCGCTGCTGCAGGAGAGGAGGAGAAACTTCTGAGGGCAGAGAGACAACGACATCGCGGAGCGCCCCGGCATTCCGCAGGCGCGCGCGGACGCGTAAACTCGGCGGGTGCCGCCGCGCCGGAAAGCTTGCGGTCGGTCAGATGATTCCCGTTGCGCTTGGGGCAGGCGGCTCTGGACCACAGCCTTGACGGGTGTAAGAGCCCACACGCCTCTTCCCAGCGATCCCGCTCCGGTAGCGGAGCGGCAGCAGGGCGCCGAGCATCGCTCCGCAGTCCCCGGGTCGACGGTGGGCAACAACAGCGAGGCCGGGCTCTCCCAGGCCACCAAAGCAAACACGGCCAATATATGCTGTTACGATTTCTTCTCCGAGAAATTCTTCTTCTCCGAGAAATTATTTTATGGAAACCAAGCTTAAGGAAAAAAACCCAAAAGCAGTTATTTAAAAGGAGTATGTCGGTTTGTATCCTCTCTCAGGCTAATAGCATTGGATTTTTAAATTATACAGCAGATTAGTATTTTCAGTGGGTTTTTTTGCCAGTAAGGAAGTATTTGGACGCTGATTTTATCTCACCAGTGACGGAATGACTCAAGACATTGCACTCTTCTGTCTATACTGAATTTTAACCTGTGAATGCACGCAATGGCCATGCCTTCCGTGTTTGTATGTAAACCCAAGTAATTCTATATATTGTGCATGTCTTTTTTTCTCCTCGTATTTACCTGACCATCAATCTGTTTTCCTGCCACATGCACCTCCTGCTCACGGCATCCACAGGGACACTGAATGTCCTAAGTGTCCTTCCTACCTTGCAGAATACAGAATTATTTATTCATAAACAAGCTCTGATTTTCTAACCTGCTTGTAATAGTGAAGTTTTACACAATCATTGGCTACACTGCATGATGCAGGCAAGCAAACCCCAAGCCCTCAACCTCCGAATCACTGGGAATCTCAGCGTTCAGAAGCGTTGGCTTTTTTGACAAAAATCTTTATTGCTCTCAAATGAAAAATGAACGAGCGTTACCCTGCTGTGGACATTTTTAAATGGTTATTTTCCCTCATTCAGTCCAATTTGAAGACATTGGGAAGTTTCTCACTATATATCAAAAGACCTTTCCTAAAGATGCAAAAAACCAAAAAAAATGTATTTTGTTTTATTTTGGTTGTCGGGGAGCGGGGGGAGGGCATGAATCACGTCTGCCCACAAATCTCCCAAGTCTCCAGTACAGCAAGAGTGCAGCCTTGGCCAGATCTGGCCAACAACTCTCAGCACCTCCAGCACCAACCCCTTCTGGACCTTACCCTCCTCACTTGCACGTTATCTGGAGCCTCACCAAAGACTTAGGAGGACGAGTAAACATGAAAGTTAGACATCCTTTGTGCCGGTCTCCCTTTCAGCAATTTCACCCCATCAGACACCTTATGCGTACGCCGCCTTTGCAGTGTTCCAGGTTCTCTAGAGTTGGGAGCTCAGATCGGGAGGGGAAGGACAGAAGGTGGAAACTGGCTTTCCTGCCCAGGAACTGTTACCACCTTAGTTAGCAATATGAGCTCCCCCAACAGCTAAGGGAACCTGATGTTCTTAAGTCACTTTGGCTTTTTTGACCGCTAAATAGCCGTTTGGACGACACGCTGCCCTCTTAGTCGAGAAATCAGCTTCGTTTGCCAGATCCCGTGGAAGGAGACCTCTTGCTGACAGCAGAGATTTCCGATGCCGATCTGCTCTGCCTTGAGCCTTTTTCCTAACGGTACTGGAGACTAAACTGAGCCACCAAATGTCAATGTGAGCTACCAAAGAATCTGCCCCAGCAAAGAAATTTGCATAAAGTGAAAGTTATATTCTTGCTAACAAAACACTACTATTTAACTATTTATTTATCTCCTGGTTGTAAGCATGCATTTTTTTACTCTTTGGGGTTTTTTTTTCATTACAGAAACTTGGGCTGCACAATTTAGATCCTGTGTTATCTTAATGTCAATAAGTAACAGCTTTTCCTAAAGAAAAAGCTTGCCATATTGCAGTCAACCCAAGTCATAACTCAAGACTACCCAATCATGTCATAATATAATTTTATACAATGAGATTGTATCTGTTGTTATTGAGGGTCATCGAACTCCGTCTGTCAGCGTTATGTTATTGGATGATTTCAAGAAATAGTTTGTGCTGATTATCAGAAAGTAAGTTTAAAAACTGTCGCTATGTTTATATCCTTCAGGGTTGCATTTGAATTATGCAGATAAACAGGATCAAGCAGTGAAATACAATTCCTGATAGAAATTGCAGAATGAAGTTTATATGAAAACTTCTCAGAAAAAAGGACTTTGTACATGCTGGCTGTTTTAAACATAGAAGACTGGGTATACGTAAAGCATGTTCAGATTTCTTGATGTTAAGCATACAGTGATACAGTGTATTCCCACATGAAAACCAAAGACCAAAAAAGAAAAGCTTCATTATTCATTGTGAAAAGTTATGCATAAACATGAATATTTTTTACAGGTGTATTAGTCAGAACTTTTAAAATATTCAAAAATTATTCAAACCAATTGGGTCAACATGGTCATGGAAAATATGTTTTGTGGACAAAATTCTTGTTAGGGTAAACTGGCACCTACAATTTTTAATTATGTAATGAAAAATTTCCTAACAGTGAGTAAGAAAGTAAACCACATCATATTTTTTCCTAACTACTTAGTTTTTCCATTTTCATATACAATTTAAAATTCATTGCATCTTGGTTAATTAAATAAATTATCCATTTGGAAAAAAGACAATTCAGTGTGCCTACTGGAGCTGAACACAACAGCGCCAGTTGCACTTGTATATTTTGTTTAATTGAATAACATTTTGTTTTCATATATTTTCTATTAAGAATATTTCAGTCATGTTCCTATGAATGTGCACTTTTTCAGGGGCAATTTTTAAGTAACAAGATAATGAACACTAAGGAAACACGTATTATGTGCAAATTTATTCTCCTGGCTGTTTGGCTTAGATAATATACTGAAGTATATCCAGAAAAAGCACTAGCACTCCCACTAGGTTTCCAGTTAAGACACTGCACTTTGGTTAAGCACGTAATTTTTCTGTTGCTGGTAAGAGATATCACCACCTTGTTGAGCAGAATTTGGCAGAGTCCTTTCTGAGTACTATTTTCTAGTGAAAACTGTTTTCCTAAGAATAAAACAAGGCTATATATTACATTGCTCAGAAATAAAAAAAAAAAAAAAGAAAAAAAAAAGAAAATTCAGTCACCTTCAGGTTTTATATAATCAAGAAAAGGTCTTGTTCACTTGTACATGATCATAGTGTCTGTCTGGATATTCATATTTACTTATGCAGAATACCAAATGAATTCAAGTGCACATACTGAGAGTTCCCGAGATAACTTTGAATCTAAATATGTTTCCTCTAGTAGAGATACTGAGGATGGAGTGGAATTAGAGAGCAAAGTACCTTGAAACATTCTGGTAATACTCACGTGATTCCTCTTTCCTCCTCGCAAAAACACATTTCAGCTACCTATTAATAGTCTAGAAAAAAGATTATTTGGAATAGTTACAAAAACTCAATAATTGATCAATCTGGAAATCAGATATTTGGAGTAACTCCTGAACAGCCACAGAACAACTACCAAAATGTATGCTTTTGCATGGACCATAAAAATTACATTATACCTGACTTTCTAAGCATGCAACTTGAAATAATACTCAAGAAAAAATAAAGTCCTCACAGACAATTGCAAAAGAGAAAAAACAGACTAAGACCGGGAAATTAATTATTTGCTTTGATTAGCACACAAGGTGGGAGCGGTCCTTGTGGCGTGTAAGCTTTTTTTACACAGCAAAGTTTCCCACTTGTTGATCCCATGGCAAAAAAAACACCTTTATGTGGTTTTTTTCCAAAAACAGAATCCAGGAAATGCGCTTGGCGAAAGAACAGCTACAAAAGCCGTGGAATAGGTATCTAGATGGCCCAAAGTTACATCACACCAGCCAGTTCATCGCAACATTGCGTGATTCGCGCCCGAGAATAGCAGACAGAAGCATAACGTGAGTTGACAATGAAAGGAGGCGGAAAACCTTGCATCGTCTTCCTATGAACTCAAAGGGGAATATTAAGCTGAAAAACTACATTACATAAATAAGGTGGTTGCACGGCTCTTGAGAGAGCCATTGCTTTTTGCGTTCCTGCAGCCAGAATGTGTTTCAGCCTAATGCATTAGCTTCATTTGTTTTGTTGAGTCCAGCTAATGGGATGAAGATAAAGTGATTTCCAGGCAGAAAACCTTGTTAATCAAAAACAATTTCGGCCACTTGTACAAGTTGTTCTGACTTTTTGAGTAGGAACTTCCATTTTCCACAAGAAACGCGTATGCATGCAACAAAAACATTACCACAGATTGAGTTTCGTTTTTGGACAGCTACTCGTAGAATGAGTACGTTAATGTTTTTATCTAAGGTATCACCTATGGATGGATTTTCCCCTCCCTGAAACAAAAGCCCCTTATCTTTGGGAAAGACTGCTTTCTATTTTAAAGGCTGTTTCCAAGGTGTGGTTATAAATGGATTCACTTGATATATTTTGCAGAAATTTGTGTAACTTGATTGCCTACTGGAAGCCAGGTCCACATCCTGGAGAGGAGAAAACCCGAGGAAAAATCACCCAGAACTGTGCTTAACACAGAATGATTTTGCATGCTGCGGGTGCTTGTGGTACCTTAATGATTGGTAGCTTGACAGTTTTAATACATTGTCTTAGGAGACAAGGTGGAGGACTGTGCCACCACCGAGGCAGGCACGAGAATGGAATAAGTGGCCAATAAGCATTTGGATCTCCTTGGAAATGTCATCTTTTCCGCGAATTATTAAGATTGTATGCCGCAATAAAAGACACTCAGGAGGAGAGACTGTGAGTATGAAAAAAACAATAACTAATGAAACAATCTAATGTTTGCGAGTCAGGTGTAAATGTAAATTTACCAGGGACGTTTATTAAAAGTAAAAGCAGAAAGGTGTTGAAGGTAATGCCTTGTATTTGTGTAAAGCGCATAAATTAATGAACTCTTCCTGGAAACCTTTTTTATCCTGATTAATAAATCCTCTCTTACCATTACAGCCCAAAGAAAGACGTTAAGAAAAGAACCAGGCCATATTTCTTCCTTTACCTGTTTACACAGTCCCCTGCTTCGCTCTTAGGCTGTACTTACATCTAATTACGAGGTCAGAGATAACACCGTATACTGTATCTATTCAACCGCTAACACTTGACTTACAGTTGGATAACATATTTTTCCTGGGATGATGCACGTCCTGACAGATCGGTATTAGGGCCGGCATCCTCAACGAGAATATTGAACTCCACCGTCTCTGATGCCCGCCTGGTACTTGGTCTGCTGC
>NW_010532410.1:0-33075 GCF_000687285.1 Phaethon lepturus | reverse complement strand
GCTGCCGGCGGCCCGAGCCTCGGGCGGCCGCGCTCCCAGGCGTCTCGGCGCACCAGCCGTACCTTTCCAGGCGTCTCTGGGGAGACTTTCTAACCGGCCCCGGGAGGCTGTAGGAGGTGGCGAGCAGAAACAGAGTTAGGAGCCGTCACTACAAAAGAAGGGGTGCATCAGCGTTTTGCCGAGGGAAATAACGTTCAAAACCAGACACAAATAACGCCCCGAGGCAACCTATGCCTGCCAGTTACTTTCAGCTGGCAGGTTAAATAACTTGCCGTGACACGGGGTGCATGGTATTTCATAGTTGTAGGTGAACACATACTCCACAAATGTGTCTGGCCTCATATTCAAATGCCTTTTTTTTTTTTTTTTAATTTCTGACATTGACAGGATCGTGTCAGAATTCCACTCTTCAATAACGAGACGATGTGCAAAAGTGTTTCATCTTAGTTATTTCAGACCTGTTGCCTTAAAGCTTTATTGAATCCTTGCTACTTAGCTGTTTTGGAAATAATGAACAAAAATGGTTCTCTGCTTGCTTTCGTTGCATTCTTTCATAGATTTTGTATTGTGTCATCTTAAGTGTTTTTTTTCAAGCTGAAGGATCCAAGTCTGTTCTCGCATGGAAGGTGCTCTATGCTGCTGAATATGAACAGCATTTCTAGTCTTAATGTGAGCATTTCTAGCCTTCCTGTTGCTCTTCAAAAAAACACCGGACGTCACTCTTATTTTAAGCATTACCAACTAACTGACATTTCCAGAGAACATCCACCATAACTTCCACAGGTCTATCCTGAATCCTATTTCTGTACCTAATAATCATGACTGCAGTTAATGTCTTTCTCAGTATTTTTAATATTTCTATGACCTTGTGTGTGTATTAATTAGAAAAATAGACATATACCTTACTCTTGGGACATCTTGGCAAGGTATCCACCCTTGAAACGGAGTATTCCTATAACCTTTCACGCATCCAGTTTGTTCTCACCAAACAGCGGAATGCTAGTTACGAAAAAAAATCTGTAGTGTATTTTTACAACTTTACAAAGCTTTCTCTCTGCTTCATGTCTGACATTCAGAGAAGACGTCCCAGAGGACAGTTTTCAGGCAATTTTCCTAATATTGGTTCTTAGTGAAATGTTCTCTTTAAACATAAAACATTGGCGAGGACAAGGTGGGAGTTTTTAATGTGAATTCTCTTTACAAAATCATCTGTAGCATGGATGATTTTTGCAGAACTGGGAAGGATTTTGCAAAAATGCTTTGACATTGAAATTTAAGTGAGAAGGTGCACAGATCCCTACAGAGTCTCATTTTCTATCAATTCACTGCATTTTGATCATCATGAATGGAAGAACCTGTAATATACTGCTATTTTTGCTATGTACAGCAGAGGACATTCTGGCATTAAGTAGAACTGGCCAATGAAGTAAAATTACGACAGAGCTAACACGGATGCAAGCATTAGAAAAATGAAATATGAATAGAAAACTAGTAATTAACATTCAAATACCATTTTCTGGAGGCATATATTCTGATGTTAGCAGGAGCAACTTGTGGGCAACTACGGAAAAAGAATAATTTCACATACAAGACTAGATCAAAAAGTAGCTAGCAACAAACAGTGACATATAGATGTTAAAGTAAAAAAGAGAAGGAAAAAGAGCAGGAACTTGGTAGAGAATTTTAGTAATGATTGTAGAAATGTTTATTACTGCTTCCTCTGCATCTTTCACCCCAGATTATCAGAACATTTTACAAACAAGAATAAATCCTCTGAGATAGGTATTTGTGCTGTAAATAAATATATTTAAATACCAAAAGAATGTTTTATCATCTCTGTATAATACAGTATATAATATAATATACAGCAAAATTGAGATTTTACTTTCCCCATAAATCTTTATAGCACATTTTAAATTTGTAGTCATAAATGTTCACATCAGTAATCTAATTTTAAAAGCTATGCTTATCCAGAGAGTGAATGGAAATTTACCATGAGACTTCCTCAAAGTGAGGTGACTCTCAGACTGGGAAGTATTCACAATGGAGGGTTCGTTTGCTGTGGAGCTTTGAAAACCTCAGCTTCCATTCAGCAACAAATCATACATTATTCACCTGCCTTTAAAAAATTCACCCACGTCCACAAGGGCAGAACTGCCAACTGATGGCAAGTTTTCTTCCCCCCATTCCTGTGTTCAAACCGTAATAACATCTTTCCTCTGATTTCCTAAGAACAAAGTTCTGCACTGCTTCCCTTCTGTCTGACCACCGTGGGTGAGTGTAGTCTGCTGTGGTCTCCCGCTCCTGGAGAAAGGAGCTTCATGCAAGTGTAAGACAATGACTGTGAATAAATTACTCGACTGATGTTTTTGTAGAACATAGGACTGTCAGACTGCAGCCACCAAGAGGCTGTACAGCACCACAGAATCATGGAATCCTCACACTTCAGGTGCTGGTCACAGATTTGTTGTTTCTTTTTTTCCCCTCATCCAAGGACATCCACACAAAACCTTTCGTAAGAGGGGAATTTAATCCCAGTAGCAACTGGAAGCTCTAAGTTCTGTTACCTTGAGGGAATCCTAGGAAGTGTTTAAGCAGTAGGGCTGCTCTGTGTCTTAAATAGCAATGCTTATGGTGCATTGTGGGAGAGGTAAAAAAACCCAAACCGTTCACATCTTTGCTTCCCCCCCCCTACCCCCGATGTCTGAGCATTTCTATCACCCAGTCTTAATTCAAAGAGAAGGCTTGGTTCTACTGAGGTGCTGGGGCAGACAGCGTCTTGACTCTACTATAGGGCTCTCTCAGAAGCACCTGTTCCATGCCACAAACCTGTATCTGTGCTTTTTCTCTGCCTGACTCCCTCCAGCTGATCATCAGAACACTCAACCCCATTTCTTGGACTGCCCTTCAGAAATCAGTACCAAGGCTTAGCTCCTGGTACTCTTGGAGGCATGGTCAACATGAAACTGCCACAAGACAGAAGTATGATTTTTTATCATTACGCGTTTTAAAGGTAGGATAACAAAAGATAACACAGATTTAGATATTTTCTCTGAAACTGGCAAGAAAAGGCAAAATTTAAAATGAGATCTACATTAAGATAGATAAGGCAGATTGTCTATACTGAGTCTCCATCTCTCATCTTTCCGATAGGGCCAAAGGAATGGCACGGGCAGCAGTTTGTGTGGGTTGACAGAGTGCCCAAAGAGGCAAAATGGGCAAAAACCCGGTGAACCTGGCCTTTGCCTGTACTCCAGTGATCATGGAGTTCAGAGTGAATTGGCTGCTGCTGCTCTACAGAACAGCACTCTACCTGCCAAGTCCAAGAGACGCTGTTAAAAACATACACCGCCTGACGACTATGCTGTTCACCGAGCCTATGTAGCTCATTGCACCGTTTCTCGCTATGAACGTGTCTTAGTCTCAGAGTCAATTTTAACTTTAGTTGTTTCCTCCAGGGTACTCCAGTCTGGTACTTCTCCCAAACAGCTGTCACTGTTAGAAGTAATTTTCTCTGGAAGCCCAGAGATGTATCTGGATGGTTTATTTATCCTTAGTAATATTCTATGCTTCACTAGAATTACTTAGGAATCCTTATTTTACACCACTACGTAGAGCAGTAAAACAAGCTAGGTATATACTGTTTTACCAGTTTACTAAACATTGCTCATCAGCCATGTGGGATTTGAGCTGAAACCAGCTCTTGCATCAAAACAGGCCAGATCTTTCTCTGTATGAGGCTGGCCTTCTGTCATTTTTATCTTTGTTTTGTAGCTCTTTCTCAAATAGTCCTTCCCAGGAGATGCAATAGTATTAAAGGAGAAATGAAGTTTCTCTAGTCTTGCTTCCTGTCTGGTATTTCTGTCGGTCAGCATACCAGTTGCTGCCTGGATCTAAAAAATACAACACTGGCATATCAGTTCTTTTTTACTGTCCCAAGTGTCCAGTCCATCCAGTATAACAGTTTTTGAAGTTTCATACTTAAAAATATTTTTCCATCTCGCACAATATGCTTGTGCATCTCATGACTCAATTCTGTATAAATGATCCTACTTCCACATCTCAATAAGGGCAAGAGAAACAGGAGAACACAAAAGATGCTGAAATGTAGCTGTAAAATGATTCCTGACTGAGAGATGGTAACTCATCTGGATCATTTCTTCAGAAACAACAAGCCCCATTTGTTACCTGTATAACAAGAGGACATATCCCTGGCAGAAATTATAAACAAACAAACCAATAAATAATTGAGTTGAATCAATGTGAAGTCCTGCAGGGAGAGGACAAAAGAAAGCTTAAATGGAAGGTGAAAGTCCATTGAAGTCACTTACAGGAGTTGCCTACAGGAGCCAAAAACCTTGGGGTGAATAATAGTTCTTTTTCATGAGTTCCTGCCACTAAGCACTTCACCTATTAATGTAATTCATTAAAGGCAGAAATTATTTGCTACTTCAGAGATTAACAAAAACCACTTACTGAGATATGATATATATGATCCAGCAAGACATTCCCATATTTTATGCAGAAAGATAGACTGTACAATCTAAAAAAAAAAATGTCTAGCATTTCTGTGATTTCTTTGGCCCTCTGTGGAGGTTTAAAGATGTTTGTAGAAAACCCTCCTTTTTTCCTAAGTTAGGCGTTCAGCCAGACAGCTTCTTCATCATTACGCTATTAAGTGAAGTCATACTATGTAAACATACACTGTGATTAATATATGGATGCAATCAAGTCCCAATTTTCCTTAGCAGAGAGAGTGCTGTAACTAGGCAAGAAAGCACTCCAGGGTATGTATTACCTGAGGTGTGCAGAAAGGCATGAAACACTAGGCTGAGTAATTTTAAACATCTGAGCGTAATGTTAATAGATCATTAATATGTGCCTTTAGAGCGTATATAGCTCTTAGTCACAGCATAGAAGTAATAAGGCACATTCCTAACAATAAATAATGTTATCTTTGCAAGGAAAAGGAGAACTCTGCAATGTGTTGATATACTGTGTGAAGAACCTTCTTGAAATTTTGGAAAATACAAATTTTTATTTTACTTTAAATCAAAGGAAATGGGCTGATTCACCTTTGTGATCCAGTAGAGATCCAGAAACCATTCAACTGTAGGAAGCAGACACTGTATTTTTGTTACTGTGTACTCAGCTCATGGTTTTGGAGATGGTGGCTATCAGCATACTATGTTGTACCACCACAGGCATAGCCAGAGGGTTGAGAGAAGCGCTTATTCACCTTTACTCAGTACTCATTAAACCACATCTGGAATAGTGCATTCAGTTTTGGTCTCCCCTAGTATAGGAAAAATATTTATAAGCTTGAGCAAGTCCAGCAGAAGGCCACCAAGATGGTCAGATGGTTGGACCGCGGCACCCAGGAGGAGAGACAGAGGAAACTGGGCTTGTTTAACCTGGAGATTTGAAAGTTTTGGGGCAACCTAATGGCAGCTTTCCAATACCTACGAGGAGGTTACTGAGAAAACGGAGCCCTTCATGGACATGCACGATGAGAGGCTGACAAGCAATGGTCATAAACTGAAATGGAAGGTTCCAGCTAGATATAAAGAAAAAGTTTTCTCACAACAAGGATGATCAGACAATGGAATAGGTTGCCCAGAAAGGTTGTGCAGTCTCCATCCTTGGAGGTTTATAAGACTTGGCCGGATAAAGCCCTGACCACCTTGGTCTGACCTCATATGTGACCCTGCTTTGAGCAGGAGGATGGTGGAGTGGTGCTTTAGACTATGTCTATATGTCTGTTCACGTTTGCTGAGCAATATGCTTGTACAACTTGGTTTGTACTTTTACAAGTTCAAGTACAAATCCACACAGTAGGACTTAGCTTGCTTGGCTTGTATATGACCACTCCGCATAGCACAACAGGTGGTCCAGCTACACAACATTACTCTGCTATCATGTAGAGCACCTCAGGTTAACTTGCGTGTCAGTGTGGTCCTTCAGTACAGAGAGTACTTTTCCTCTGGAGTATGCTTACCCCCAAACTCCTACTGATCAATGAGCAGGCAGAGTGGGATGGAAAAGTCTGCTATTAGAATTATTACTACACAGCTGTCAGTCATATCTCCTACATGCTAGCCATCAGTTATGATATGTCAGTTATCAATTACTTAAGTAGCCACAGTTTCCCCAAGTGTATGAGAGGTCCATAAATAAAACCCATGTATTTTTTGATGCATACTAGCTCTTCTCTCTTCCTTACACTGAAAGCACACCTGAGAATTGCCAGGGTGCTAGGTGGCTGCTCCCCAGGGATGTTTATTTGTTCACCTCAAAACAGTATTTTTGAGCTTTTCGAGGAAAGAACAATAAATGAGGAGAGGGTATGTAGAAAGGAAGATTGTGCAAGCAGTAGGGGTTCTTAGTTTGCTCTTGCAAGATCTTCAAGAACATGACTCAAACACAGTAATTTTGCCAGTTGTTGTTAGTGACACGGTCCTCTGCGGCACTTGTTTTCTGTAGCATCATTTTGTCATACCCAGCTCAAAATGTAGCCGGAGTTGGTGATGAATAAGCAATTGCATGTGGGAGTTAGCTGTGAATGCAATGTAAAGTCCATATTTCTTTAGATGTCTGCTGATTATAAGGTGGTGACCAGAAACGCTGTCATTGTCTGATACTTGGTCCAGGCCACCATATGCTTTGTTGCTAGGGGACTCTCCTGTCCTGTCACATCTGGTCACAGCTGTTGCCCAGGTAGAGTAAATGTCCCTCATTTCTATGGAAGTGGGATTCTTATTTCTCTTGGGAGATGGTGAGCAGGAGGCAGGAAAATTTGGAAACAAGGTAAGGATGCTGTAGCTGAGAGTGCTTTGTCAGTTCTGGTAGACCCTGGCTGCCCAAAGGCACAGTGATCTGACATTTCCCCTCTTCTGCCTGTCAGAACCTGTATGCTGTGTCACATACCTGTGACTTTCTGTCCCCAACAAGCAGAATTTCCAAACCAACACACTTGCCAGAGATTTGCTCTCGTCCCAAAAAGGAGAACCCGACTGTTCCCAGACAGCCCTCTAGGGCCCGGAGTGGCCATTCGCTTTGCTTTTGTGTTAACCTGAACTGGGGCCAGTGCGAGGGAAAGGAGGCTCACAGCCTGTGCAGCACTCCGCTGTCTTTGGAGTAGTGTAAGCAGAGCAGCTCAAGCCAGACCTGGCTCAGTTGCATCTCTTTTGCCTGCAGGAGCAGGAGTTGCCCGTGAGTAAGCGGCTTCCGCTTCAAGTCCCGAGATTTCCTACCTGAGGAACCAGATAGTAGCACCCCAAAGGTTGTCGCAGTGCACATCAATATGTACAGTGTGTGGACAATCAGAGAGTCAGTCCTGAAATTAATGATTTAGCCTGACAGCACAGACACAGACGTGGAAAAGTTTCTGATATGTTACAGCGTCAGTGCCTTCTACCGAGAGTCCACACCTGCAAGCTCTGTGTCCTTTATTGGAGCAGAGATTTAATGAACATATTTTTATTATCAGGATCTATTAGTTTGGGGTTATGCTATCCAGCACCTTCAAATTACCACATCTGTAGCGTTGTAAACACAATCTGATGCGTTTTTCTAAATTGCAGTTAATGTAGCTGCTGTTATTTTTCTTGGAAACTAGGTGTCACTAGATCCAGCACCTTCAAATTACCACATCTGTAGCGTTGTAAACACAATCTGATGCGTTTTTCTAAATTGCAGAGTTAATGTAGCTGCTGTTATTTTTCTTGGAGACTAGATGTCACTAGTGGTTTAGAAATAGCAGATACAGGATCGTTGCTACCTCCTTTTTCCTGCAGCTCGTTTAACAGCCTCTCAGCCTCTCCCAGTGCATCTCCAAAAGAGCGTGGAGCTGCCTTCTCTGTGACTGAAGACTGAAATTAGTTCAATCTGTACCCTTCTTTTCATCAAGTCAAATAAACACAGGTCCCTTGTCTCTGTCTGTATGTCACCTTAACCACCCTGGTGTCCCGTTGTGAGACGTGTCTAAACTCCAGAAATTTCATGGATTCTTGCACCCTACTGTATTGCCCTTTCAGCAGATATCCAACAATAACAGTACTATACAGTGCTGAAAATCAAAAAATGTCATATCATATGTTCTTATTTTCAAGGTAGGTTATCAAAGATCATTTAAAAGTCAGAATGTGGAAGAAATCCAAGAACTGCATAGTCCTTTTAAGTAAGAAACTTGTCATGTAATCATTATGTACTAGAATTCCTTCAGTAAGTTTCATGGTGTAGGTAGAAATCCGCGTTATTTTTAACACTCCTCAAAGAAAATGTACAGATTCACTGAAGCATACATAACAGTGCTATGGACTAGAGTGTTCTGTATGATCAAGGGATGAGTGCACGCTAATGATTCACACTGTTAAGATACATATAATCTGTTTTTTCTTTGCAGAAAGGAACTCCACTGCTATGAAGTGCCTGAAGTAAACTTCTGTACCTCACAACAGCTTCGGCTGTTGCTTGGCTGCAGTAATACTGCTACTGCTGGGCCCAGGCAGAAAATGGCAGAAAGAATATCCCCGCAGAGGAACTTTATATTAGTGATGTAAATTTAAGCAATTCCTCACATTTTCAGCTTGCACAGAGTGAAGATCATCAACAACTCAGAACTGATTTCCAGATAGTCCTCCCATCTCTGTTCAGGGCTGAGATAAAAAAGAATAAAAATATTTTAAAGCATATTTAAATAATGTAGAAGCAATTCCTCATCATATAGTTTTTGGTTACTGCCTGGTATTTTGAATCAGACCTGTTTAGCTGTCATCAAAGTTATTCTTGTTTCATGAATAAGTAAATGAAATAATCCAGCAGTCTGACCTAGGAATCACTCAAAGCATTTTAAGAAAGATCATGGCACAGGTAGATAAAATTTTCTGCAAATAAATACATATTCTAGTAAGATGAAACAAAACTTTAGAGTGATATCATTTTCAAAGCACAACTGTTGGTCACATAAAGTAGATAATTTCCCCATGTTAAAACAGATCTGAGTTTGCTTGTACTCAACACAGCATCTTTTTAGCGTCCCTTCCCACCCTGGATATTCAAAAAGCTCAAGAAAGTAATCTGGGCATTATGAATATGAAATGGCATCAACAGAAGAAGTTGGCAGGACAGGGAGGTATTGATTGCCAGAACTGCCTGTATTGCTTCTTTTATGAAGAAGGAGCTCCAGCAGCCTTGAGCTGCATCAGTTCCGTTCGTCTCATAAGGTACCAGGACTATGCCAACAGACTTCATGTGATATCATCAAGAAATTTGGCTCACCCCAAGCAATCAGTGCTTGCTTCCAGTTAACTGTATGATTTGTACTGAAAATGAACTGAAATGCAATGACTACAAGGCTATTTTTTTTTAATCTGAAGTTTGTTATGTGTACTGAGGGTAACCACACACCAGAGAGAATTGTCCTGAGTTGACATCTCCTGTGCCTATACGGTAAGCACGTCATTTTACTGCCTAATACCTCTCAGGATTCAGTGCATGGCTACCACATATCCTCATTCTGATGTGTCTGTCTTTGTTACCTGCCACCTCTACCCTCAAACTTTGACCTTTTAGAGCAGAAAATTTACCAGCCTAAGACCAATTTGCCTCTTGGAGTGGGAAAGAGTCAGACACTGAAACATCACTTGCAGTTCTATTTTCACCCTAACACATAGCAATCAGATTAACAGTAAAAAAAAGTTGGAAATTTTATAGCTCCCTGTGATGTTTCAATGCATAGCCAAATGCTTTCACTCTTAGTATGCTTTGAGGGTTGGTAAACCACTGAAAACAGTATTTGGCATCAAGAGGCCATCAGGCTTGTGGCAGAATGGGGAAGCTCTGTATTATGTGGAATTTTAATTTATTCTCAGCATGGCAAGGCCAGACTAAGACCTCCAGTCCTTTTTCTTCTGTTTTTTAACTCATAAACTCACGATCTGAGTTTCTTGTTTATAGCGAAGGTGATTGATTGTCATCTTTCTTCTACTGGCACCAGTGAGGGTATATACCATCAGTGACCTCAGCAGGACACCACGAGTGTGTAGCAGTGTTTGGAGCTGACGTCCACTTTGCACAGCCCACGTCTCTCTCACTGATAGCAGTGGGCAGTCAGTCACTGACAAGCGTACATCCTAAACGAATATCTTTGCCCACCCGATTTAAGATAAAATGGAATTCGACCAACGTTGCCAAAGGTTTCCCTACAAGCAAGATTATTATTCTGATCTGGACACGGATGGGCGCGTGAACATGAGGCACACTGGGTCCTGCTTTTACTTTTGCTGATGGCAGTACTGGCCAAGGGAGTAGGAACCAGCTTTTCAAATTAGCCCTTATTGATCTGAGTGATCGTCTTTTCTATTTTGCAGTTGCATTGTGCATAATCTAAGAAATGCTTTCCAGAGGTTCAAATTACATACCATTAACACTCACTAATTTTTACGTTTCCCTTTGGTCTTGATTACAAACTACTCTCAGTTTAAAATACAGCTTTAATATTACAGTATGTATATTGTCACAGCCACATTGCTAGCAATATGTTTCTTCCAGTCTGCTATAAAAAGATCCACTTAGCTCCATATTCTCCATTTGGGCTCTAAAATTTATCTGATAGAGTACTAAAAAACAGAAGGAATAGCAGTCAACATGCCACTAATTGTATTGGTGCCACAGAACAGATTTTAAGCATCAACTTTGAAATTAAAAGTGACATAAAGGTGGCTGCCAGTGAAAGAATTTCTCAAAAACATAGACTGTGAAACAAATGGAAACGTTGCACAGAAGTCAGAGCTGGTATCATTTTAAAAATGAAAAGAAAGAGAGCAAAATGTAAGCCAGGCAAAACAAGATTATATTTTGCAATTGTTTTCCCAGCTGATAAGAATAAAATCTGCTTTCCTGTTAGGCTTTCAACAGTCTCCAGAATAAATCTTCCCATTTCTACTCTTATTTGTTTAATGAATGCTTTTTACTCCGTGTGCCTGTGTGGTAAATGCGAGGTTCTGATGACACATCTCAGATAAATGCTTTCTGTGCCACCAGGTGCTACCCAGGTAGAATTCCGATTGCAGCTCCGAGTTATCATTTGATAAGTTAGATGTGCCACTGGATTTTATTTTCATTCGGAGTGCTGGAGGGAAGGCTGATGTTGATAGCAAGACTGGCTGTTATTTCACTTTGTTCTGCAAATACTGATTCAGAGATTTTAAATTTTGCCTTTTTATCAATTATTTACCCTTTCCCATTAGTAAGAAAATGGATCTTTTCTGGGTTGTAAGTGCTTCTCTATACTGCTAGAGAAAAACAGCATGGACAAAAAAGCCATCTTCTTTATTCTCTCACAAACAAGCATAAGAAGCCAACGAGCCTGAGATTAAATCAATCCCAAACTGTAATTACCACCACCAGTAAGTTTCAGACCCTATCACAGCCCTCCCAAAGCTCAGGCAGATCTTGCAGCGTGCCTGGAAAGTCAATCCTGAATGCCTGTTCAGTCCAAGAGGAAAGCAGGTGCCAAAAGAAAGCACCCACCTCAGAGAAGCGGAGGAGTGATGGGCTCCTGCCCGGCCGTCGTGAGAGAGGCCACCTCTGCTGCCTGCAGCGACCTGCGTTGACAGCTTCGCTGGGGTGACAGCCTTCCCGTTAATAACATCCTCTGAGATGAGCATTTGGTCACACCTTCTGGTGGAGCTGTACTTTGTTTCCTCCGTCCCGTTCCAGCTGTAGCCAACCCCATCGGCAGCGTGACTGGGTGTCACTCCTGTGATCAGACCTCGGAGACTTTCTTAACCTTTGTGTCTTGGGTAGAGAAATGAAAAATTATGCTTTAAGAAAGGGAAAAAACCCCTATTCTAGGGAAAAGCTTTCATGGTGAAACAGTAGAATACAGACCCTGAAAGCAATCTTTAGACAAGAAGAAAACCAAGAACTTCCAAGCAAACCTCTTCTAAAGACAGCAGATTGGAAAGCAAGTTTTTTCTTTGTTCTTTAACCAGGGCTGTAATAGCTGAAGATATGTAATGAATAACCATTCAGTTGAAAGCTTAAGTTATTGACTAACTATTCTGCATCTAGGTGGTTTTCAGAATATTTTAGAGCTTTCTCTGTTAAACTTCTTCACTGAAATTGCACCTTGTGGTGGTGGTAGCGCCAAGAGCTCAGCTAGCGAAAGGTAAAAACAGCTCCCAATTTGAGGGCTGAGTGATAAGGCTATCAATTTATTCTTCCAAAAGAAACCACCCAGATACCATAAAACTACAGCGAGATAGCCAACGCTGGCAAAGATCATGACAAGAAAACAGCAAAGTTCATTTTCTGGCATGAACACCGTCAACAGGCTTGGTGGCATGTGACTGCCAAAAGGACAGCAAAAATGGAAGATTTTTTGGTGTTACTAGTTTTGGAGAAGGGTGAATGTAAACGTAAAACTAAGCCTTCATATTCTTCCTCCCAACCCTGGGGCAGCAAAGCAGACCTTGACTCTACCTAGCCCTGCAGCAGGGTGGTTGCGCTTTGGTATCAATGGAGTAGGTCTACTGGCTAGGGATCAGGAGAGCACCTCAGGTTCTGCGCTGCTGCTTCCGGCCTCACCCCTCACACTTGCCTCAGGAGAAAACTTTGCTCTTGCCAGAGGCAAATTTTCACTGGCAGGAAGATAGCCTCCTTAGACAGGGCACGTGTGAAGTTCACTGTTAACTTTCACTGCGCTGCTCCTCAAGTGATTCAGGTGGCACAGTTGGCTACAGCATGATACTTAGTCGCTGTTCCAGACGGACCCTTCTCCTCCACCACTTCTCCAGCCATTTTGCTCAAAGTTATTTCTTTCTTTTCTCCAGGACAAGCTTCACTGCCTAGTTCACTCTGGTTTGGATAAAAGGTTTACCAGGAATTGTAATGTAGAATGATTTTTAGAAGAAGAGCCATGTGCCGTATGCCAAGAGAACAATTAAGGAGTCATTGTTAGGCTGCCGCTGAGTTTGATGCCGTCAACATGGAGTGCATTTGCTTTTGCATGTCTGCAGAACATCATTAATCATGGTGTTTCTGGCTCCTGCAGCCCTGTTCTTTTTGTGGTCCTCCTCTGCCTCTTCGGAGCAGGCTGTTTTGCAGTGACTAGCTACAGTGCGAGAGAGGTTTAGAGGCCGAGAGGCTGGGAGCAGGACCCTGTCAAGCCACAGACTTTTATCATCTTCTCTGGGGATTCTTTTTTGACTGCAGCTGTCTCTCCTCTCCTTCTCTGTCAACATCTGATTGAGTTATGATTTAGGCGTCTCTCTTTTGACTACAGTTAGGAATGGTCCACTAGGACTTTCCCCTGACATCAATACCATTATATTTATTTTCCACTCTGATTTTCTTCAGTTGTCTAAAAAAAAAAACACACACACACACCCCGTTTCCTTGCCTTGTGGTAGCTTTTACTGTTACAAATTTTTGGAAAAAAATTGCCAACCGCCCCCCCTCAACCCAAAACTAAAAAAAAAGGGAATAAAATGGTAAAATCAGGGGGAAGAAAGAATAGGAAATATTCTCCTTTTTACATTCAGTAGCAAAAATGAACAAAAGAATAAAGAAAAAAAAACTGTCTTCAAAAGGCAATTTTAAGAAATATCTTCAATTAGATATTAAAAATGGTGATCTATAAAAATGTATGATACAAAAGTATCTATCTCTAGCATGAAGCAGTTTTAGGAACAGCTGTAATGTAGTCACAAATAGAAAATATTTTTTCTTTATTGAAATAATGTGTGCAAATACCATTTCAGTAACAAAATATTTCCTGTCTGAAGTTATATCCCTGTGTTTGATGGATTTTCTTCCTTGAATTTTTCTAATTCCTTTCTAAATCCAGTTTTACTTTGATCTCCACAATTATCCTATAACAATGAATTCCAGAGTTCAGTTTTGCTCTCATAAAACCTACTTCCTTTTTTTTTTAAGTTGCTGATAACATCAATTAATTACTCCTATTTTTTGTATTGCAAGGAACCATAAATAATCGCTTCCTACTCATTTTCTCTGTTCCCACTGCTGCTCACGGACTTCTGTTACCACCACTCTGTCATCACTTTTCCAGGCTGGCAAATCCTGGCCTACATGCATCTGGTACATCAGCTTTTGTCAGAAAAACTAAAATGATACTAAACCTCGGTAACCTAAATGACTCACATTGCACAAACCACCTGGAAGACTAATTCCAACTCATTTACGCTTGAGACACTAAGCTGTTTTAAAAGAGTCACTGCCTTTAACAACTGCAGTTATTTAACCTCCCAGAATATGACCTCTTCTGTTTAAGAAATTGCTAATGCCAACATTATCCAAGGCCTGTAGTTCATTCCTGAACAATAGTATCATTTTAGATGCTCACGCTTGCTCCTGCGTTGCTACTGCACGAGGTTGATGTGACGTATACTACAAGGTATATCTGTCAGCTTGAAACCTGAAAACATAGAGTGTACTCTGCTGTTACTGCAAACCACTCAATCTGGGAGAGATATTCTGTCCTCCATCCTATGACTTTATATACCTGAGTGGATGAAAGTGTGACACAAAGAGCTTTTGCAGGATTACCATCGCTAGGGAAATGATCTTATTCTTGGTCAACAAATTCTGCATTAGGTTTCAGCTGAAAATATATAATTTGGTAATGATGTGTTGAGTAATCATTCTTGTAAATATTCGTAGCTGGACTTTTCTCTAGACAAACAACAAGGAAAAATGTCACAGTTTTAAATGAACAAGGGAAAACTTCCAAATTTGAACATACTTTTAAAATTGTGACTGCTTTAAATTAAACACTGTGTTTTGACTGGGAGAGTTAAACCTCTTCCTCTCTCGTTCAGGAGACATTCCTCCCTGTGATGCTATAATAAAAATATTCTATCGTTTGCTTATGGGCAGTTTCTATTAATTTCAGTGAGACGACATGGAGAGGAAGAAGAACTACCTCTTATGGAGGAAATTTTCTATTATATGCTCTACATATCCCATCTTTGTCAAGGGCAGATGTATGCACAGGATAATTGCAGAATGTATTCTGCTGATCACATCACTCACATATGAATTTGGTTTTACCTGCATAGAAGATTGAGTGCTAAGATCCTGCTAAGGTTACTCAGGTGAGTGGTGCTATTGATTTCATGGAGAGCTGTGCAAAGAAAGCTGGATTTAGCCCACTGTATTTTTAATACATGAAGAAGAACGTATTTCTCCACTCCCTACTAATTTTATTTCAATGTAAGAAAGCACAACCAAAACCGAATGAATTTCCTTCAGCATGAAAGGGCAGGTTGTTTTTAGCTGTGTTTTGCAGCCAGTGTTTCTTTGATGTTTAAAGAATAATAATAATAAAATGATAATAATAATAAAAAGTCCCTTTCCTTCCACATACCGCACTACCTGGTTCTCCCAGCACGTACCTAAGCCATCGGAGAGGGCAGATGTAGGTCAGGTCTCATTTAGCTTTCAGGTAGGACCCTCACCGTGTGGTAACTATCTATGCTTCCTCGGTTTTCCAGTGCAAACTAGAATCAGTTAGAGCTGGGCAGATACCATCCAGGCCCTTTTTTATCTGAACGGAGCTTTTGGGTAGCAATCAGGCAGTGACAGAGCTCCACACCAACACCCTGGCCGAGTCGGGGTCCTGTCCATGCCTCTTACAACAGCGGCGGTTCTGCATGGTGTCAGTGCTGCTTGGGAGCTCTTACATCGAGCTAGGTAAATAGGACGGATCACTGCGTTGCCGAAAAATGCTCTGGCACAGCATGCTTTGTCACAAAACGCTGTTAAGTGTACGCTCAGAGAGTCTGAAGCTGTCTGTCAGGTTCACTGGCTCTGGCTGATTTCAAACCATCACATCGATTAGCATTTACAAAGCAAATTGCAGAAGGCATTACTCAAAATAAACCGGAATGTGTCAAAATTACTGAGACTTGTGATGCTTTTTGTGTAGAGTACCATTCAAAAATAAACATGCTTTCAGCTTATCTGCCTTCCAATAGCTCCAAAGTATTATAATTATTCTTGGATGGTTTAGTGCGGGAATTTGGCCTATAACCAGGACAGGACATTTTTAACAACTTTTCTCTTTAAAAGGATCACATTATTTTCATGCCTTGGCATGGTTTCTCACACAGTGACTGAGCCAGGTATTTCCAGTATAAAGGTCCAGCTGATGAGCTGACAGAATATTATCATGTCTTATTGGAGTCACACATGGCTTGCTGTTAGAGCTCTATATCAACAGGAATCCAAATCCTATAAGTGTTAGAAATGTGTGTATTATTTACAAGACAGAAAGAAGATGACAGACAAAATTATTTGCACCAAAAGCCAGACTCAGTCTGTTTCGATTTCTAGACTGCTCTTTTCACATGTTTCCGTGGATATTTTGTGCTACACATTGTAATCAAAATTGTTTTGTTGTGAATTCCTAACAGGAATAATGATAAATAGCTGCTAACTTATTATTATAATTCAGTTATATGAGTTTTCAGTTTGTCCTTATGGGATACTACTGCCTGATGACCCTTCTGAAATGGCAGAACTCCAAAATCCTTCTGGCAATGAAAATGCATGATTAGAAGCATTCCTGCCATCACATATACATGTAGCTTTCTGAAATTTAGATTGATTTAATCCTGGTGTTCACTCATCTAGAAAAACTTGGGTGTAACAGATGCAGTCCATGCACATTTTCTTTGGACTTTAATGGCAGAGTTAACAGGACCTTTCATTCTTCATCCATTTCTCTGATTGCAGACCAATTCACAGCCGTGCACAGTTATATTTTTGTGTAACTTTAATACAAGCACATCTTTGAGTGAAATTCTTTCTCTGTTGGAGCACATAATAAAACTTCCACTGATATCTGTGATGTTCATGAACTTCACCTGCGTTTATTTTATTAGGCTTGAACTGTATAATTCAGATCTGGTTCTGGATTTCAAACACTGCAAAATTTGAGGAAACCTGAATCCCAAGTTTGACAATTGCCCATCTTGCATGAACCTGTACTCGTTAAAAAAGTACATTTTGGGACTGAACACACACAATACTATTTTTTCATTAATATCTGGTTGGCCAGTTTTTTTCTTGGATAGGGACTGTTCAGCTTACTGCTGTATCTTACTTATTTGAAGTAAGAGTATTTTAACACATCATCCAAACTCTTAAGTCCTGCTGGCAAGCTACACAAAAGATACTGTACCAGTTCCCTGACAGTTGCCCCAGTATTCTATTTACTGCTCTGCACACAATAAGGTATAAATCATAGCATGATTCATACAAGTTCTCTAACCATTGAACATTACTACAGTGGTTGACGTGCCTTTTGTCCAGAATTGAACATTTAGTCCTGACCTGGTTCAGATCATGGAAAAATAATTTTGCAAAATATATTGCCATTATGAAGTTTCTTTGATTCTGAAGGCTTAAGAGTGGAGACTTTAGTTTTTCCACCCACATGTTTGTGACCTTTCAGAAAAGAATATTCAAATAGTTATTTTTTCCTGTTTCTACTTTTTTCCATTGAGTGTAAAAAATGAACAAAGTTCAAGGTTTATTTTGGGTTGGGTTTTTTTTCCAAGTACTTTTCTTCTTTGCTATTCTACAACTATTCAAACTTACTCCAATTCTGAAACAGTTATCAGATCTGCAGTCACATATTTTTCCAAAGGTATGGAAATGCTGAAAAATTCATGTCACAGCAAAGATGTGTGTATAAAAGTAAAGGAACAGAGGAGAGATGGTAGGCAACAATTTCTTATATGAGGAGGCAAATAGGAGGTGAAAAAAGAGAAAAAAAGGGTTTTTTGACATTCAAATTAAGTTTATTTCTGTGAAAATTTAAAAAATGGGAAAAAATTGGAAGTAAATGTTTCATTAAAGAAGACTTTGTAGTGAAAATTTTGATACCTTTGCTCTTGAGGCTGATGGTGGTGACTCAGTCTCATTGGAGACAGCCACCAGAACCCAAACCAAGCTCTACGTCTTAGTTAATCTGCATAAAATGAAATAAATTTTAATAGTTTAATTGTGGGATAAAGTCTTTTCTACTAAAACAAGGTAAAAATTGGCAGCTACTGAAAGGTAAAGCATCCAGAAATGATTGTCCTGCTAGGAAGCAGAAGACATCTGACCATACTATCTCTCCAGGATTCCTGGTCCTTCGGGAGAGAGATGGAGCTAGGAGGGTGATCCTCACTTGCCTCCTCAAGGCACCTGTTACTTTATTCTACTTTGATTGCCGCAATGGGGACTTGAGAACACAGAGGATCTGCTTCAATACTTTGTGGTTGTACTGGGAATCAGGAAAACTAACATCACTTTTGGCTACAAATTGACCGCTCTGTATCTTGGATTCACTCACGTTAACACCAGTTCAATAGCACTTACCTGTGGTTACACCTGTTATTTAGTTACAAGTTAAAATTATTTTGACAACATAAGTATATGTCATTAATAATAACAATTTTCAAAGCATTATTGTTCAAATAGTTTATGTGTACTTATCGGATTGCATTAGAAAGATTAGGCAATGCAGTATTTACATTAGTCATTCCCCACACATCTCTGTAGAACCCCTTTCCAGGTGTACCTTGCTGTAACTTTTTCCAGATCCACCTGGATACAGTTCAGCTTGCCACTCCTGCTTCAGAGCATCATCTTGGAGATGAGTCTTTTATCACTTAGACAATGGTGGAGATGAACGATTTATGATCTTCACTCAGCAGCAGTGAAGTTAGTACAGAACAATGTGTGGGTTGTCGTACCAGCTGAGTAAACATATTAACAGCCTCGGGTAACTGTGAAATACTCCGGTCACTGAATTGCTTAATGTTACATTTATAATAGAAGCTGTCCCAAATGTCTATGTCTTAAAAATTATGCTGAAGTATCAGATTTAAGAGGTTTTGTGGTTTTATGCAGGCATGAAAGCAAGCAATGGGTGAATGTAGTGGCTTAAAGTCTTAATTTAGCAAGATACTCCAGCATGTGCCCAGCATAAGTATCAATAGCTCTGTCAAAATCAATGGGACTTAAGGATCATTGGAGAATTGCTCTTACTCTGGAACACATGGATGCATCTAGCAACAATGTCATCAGAATTCGGAAAGGAGGACGGATGGAGCAAAGAATATCAAAGTATAAGTCTGCTGTAGCAATACCTATTACTTGGGATGAAGCATATCAATCAATGGTAAGCAAGCTGTATCGCTTAGTAAATAGCAAGCAAGCTGTTTGCAAGCATATACAAATCCAAATAAGATGATTTATTGTCTCAGATGCTCTCCAGAATATGATGCGAGATGCTAATGTATTTCTGTTGCACACTAATGATAGTCTTGCACTATGGACATGAACGATATGTGATAGAATATTGATGTGTCTTGCTTGGGCTGCTTCAGAGTCCATAAAGGAAACAACAGAATTGGAGATTACTAAGATTGTTGTTTAAATTCCTCTATGCCCACCCTCTATGCTCCTCTGAAGTTTCTTTAAATCAGAAAGTAAACTCTGTCCCCAAATTTTGAAACTAGGCTATACAGGGATCATCCTGCTTCCCCAAAATTAGCAGTAAAATTCTATCTTAATTATACTTCGAACAAGAGCAGATCCTAAAATGGCTGCTCCTGAAGTGTTTAAGCACAGTTATAGTTATAGTTATAGTCATACATCTATTTTTTTCAGAGGTGGTCTGGAGTCACAGCATTCAGATTCTTTTCAGCTGACCCCAGAAGCTGGCACTGTATGTGAAAAAAATTGCTGTTGCAAAGCCATGATACCAGCCAAAAAGGGCATTAGAAGGGCTTTCAAACAAACAAGGAAAAGAGCAAAAGGTAAAATCAGATATCAGTCCTGGAGAAATAAAACTCACAATAATATCTGGATTCTGCATCTGCCCAGCATATGTAATTTCTGGCAATGAGTAACTACTGTTGGAGAAGTAAATAAAGGATGACAAAATCAAGCTCAACACCACGGCTGTAAAAATCAGTCAGGGCCAAGTTAATAATGAAATAATATTGATGGGCAAAGATTGTTACAGGTTTTTTTGACTCTTCCTGTTATTTAGAAAAAGATTCAGTCCTGCGCATGCTGCAGACAAGGAAACACTGATATGCCACAGTTCGAAAGCAAAATCATATTTTGGTCTACCCGAGCTAATTTAGCATAGATACAGATGGGTGAAAGTAACACAGGTAATAATGTCTTTCACACCGCTTAGCAAATTGACATTTTAGATTGTTCTTTTCATTCTGCAAAAAGAAAAAATGCTCTCTAGACTAAAGGGCATATGGAAGCCAGACGGTGCCAGAGAATTGTTTAACATGGAGATGCAGTTCTTTGTCACGGGTGGATCGTAAACATTCAGTTCAAAAAGAAATGGAGTAGAGAAATATTGTCCTTATGATTTATCTTTTCATAAAATTCTTCTAAGATTCATCTCAAAGATATTTTTCAGAGTGTGTCTTCTATTCTTTCAAGGCCCAGAAGGAGCATTATGGATACTCCTATGGATACTATGGATTAGGGATACTAGAGAACAGTCACATCATATTCTTCCAATGACAGAGGGTCATTTTGGCCATTTAATACAAAGTCTCATGCTGGGAGAAGGAAGAATTGCTTCATCCCAGTGGAACAGTATCTGCTATCAGGCCCAGTCCTAGCTCTGAAACTGCAAGGGGAGTGCTCCAGGCTTTTCCAGGACACTTCCCAAGTGTCCCAGGGGAAGTCCTTTCTGAGAGAAAATCAAATTAAAAGAGTGAGGATGTTATAGTCCAGATTATAATGACCTCTTTTTCTTCTTTGTGGGAATAAACTGCAGAAAGTAGCTTCAGCACTTACTTTCTGGTGTACATCACAAGCCAAATGGCTTTTCAATTCCAGGGGAACACAACTACCTTGGAAAGTGATAGCCATACAAAGAGAGAGAGTACCTGAAGTACCTACATCTGAACTGATAGCAAGATTTAAGCTTTACTCTAGGGACTTGATATGGGAGAAAGCAGTAATATGGTATTTTCCAACCTGTTCTGCTAGCAAGTTGGTTGCAATATCTCATATAGCGTATGAGTCTTCCTGAGTTTCTATGGCTTCATAGTAACCGTGAATCATTATGGCTAGTTCTGACCCCAGTAGGAAATTATGCAATGTCTGGCTTCTTTCTAAATCATCACCCTTATTTTTGCCTCTCCACAAGATATGTTCCCATATGATGGTTAAAGAAGTCCAGCAGGTCAAAAGTCTGTACAATGACCTAATCTAAGGACCAGTGCTAGATATAGATGAGATTTCATGCGAGACAAGTCCATCTTTTGACCAGCATCATCCATTAGATAATGTATTTCATTAGCCATAAAGGAAGCCAGAAGGCAATGCTGCTCATGTTTGAAGTAAAAAATATGTTGAGTAGTAGATCTTGCCAACACTGGACCCGTTCTGCCACTTCTGCATGACTGCTGTGGGTCTGTGCCTGTGTGGGTACAGTTACTGCCTCTGCCTGCCTTGGTGTGACTCTTGGCTCCCAGCTCATCTTCTCTGATCTCACAGAGCAGGCCTGCAATGGCAACCAGCTTCAGCTAACAGTCCATATCACCAGGCAAGTCCATAGGGATGGGACATGTTCAAGGTCAAGCCAGAAAGTCAAGCCAGTGGGTAAAGATCAGGGCCAGAATCACGGAGGTACAAGAGTGGGCACAGGTGAACCAGCAACATAGCTCAGGCAGAGAGCAAGAGCCTGAGTCCTTGAGCAAGTACCACCTGAAGGAGGGGCAGGCCCCCACTGTAGCTTCTCACAGCACTAGTTTAAGGCTGGACATCTCTGTTATCAAAATTGGCCCTGAGCCCAGGGTTGCCAAACCCCCGGGAGGAAGGAGGTGTGCTTAGGTCCATGACAGCACAACTACTGAAAGTTTGAAAGTATCAACTGTTGGAAAGAAAGATGAAAAAAAGGATGCTAACATTCTTAAAAGAACCCATTTTTACTTCATGTCAGATCATTTTAGGCTGTCTTTGTAAACACTGGTAATGTCACGTAGACATCTGTGGTAAGTTTGGAGAGGGTGTGCTGTATTCTTCACATTCAGTTTTACCTTAAGTATAGGTGCAAAAAAGCATTCTCATAACAAAGGTTTATAAGACTACACTAATGCTCTGGGTCTGAGCATTTCACTGCCAGGTGTCTGCTTGCTTTTCAACTCCATGCACAAGCTGCTGCCAACTTGCCTTGATACTTAGCAAAGAGGCTAAGTTCTCAAATACACTAAGTAATGAAGTTATTAGTAGAAGTTACTAAGATCTAGGGATGAAGTCTACTTATACTTGCAGCTGTTCTACTCAGAGTCTTCACTGAGGCTCTCCCTGTGTATGCCCTGTACCAGATTGTTGAATATCAGTCAATGAATTTGGGTGAAGCATTTAATATTTTCATCCTCTGAAATGAGACATACAGTGCACAGCAAGGATGCCAAATGATCATCTATATCCTTCTGTGGTTGTGTTTCAGGACCTTCACATCTTTCTTTAAGGATGTCTTAGAGAACATTCTTAGATGCCTGAATGACAAAAGAAGGGATGAGAGTAGCCAGCCGGGCACTTTGTAATGTTATCATCAGCCCTCATTCATCTCACCAAGCAGGTTCAGAGGTGCCTGGAAAAAAATCAAACTTCAGGTAGATTTGCTATCGAATTCCCTCAGCAGCCTTGTGGTTTTGAAATTTGTTTTTGCCTTTATGCACCATCTTTTCCAAGACCAGCAGATACTGATCATAAAAAGTCTGATATTGTCCTAAACATGTAACAGGTTCCAGAAGCTCAGAGCTGTCTTAACTTTTGTCATGTGAAACCTGTAGAACAGGTTTCGAGCCAACGTGTACTCCATAGTTTCCTAGGAAGCCTTGTTCTTCATCCCACTGTATTTCTACCCATCAACTTGTACTTGCTGGGTCTTTGTGGATCCTAACACCCCAGACACCTGGGAGTACAGCCAGCATAGAACATATTTGGGTATTTGCCAAACAAACCTATCCAACTGAGAAAGGTTCATTAAGTGCTTGGAAATTAAGGTGGCAGATGAAAAGATAAAGTGATGTTATTTTCTTTTTAAGTATTTTGATTTTAAACCAATATGGTGGGCTTTTTAAGTTATCTGGGGGAGAAAGAGGTCTAAACTATGAATTTGGCTGCAAAGCAGGATACGTCACTCTGTATTCTAAGCAAAACCAACACTAAAGCAAAGCAAAGACTGTGAAATCAAGAAGGCAAGAAATGCAGAGTGACGTTTGAAAACTCTGCTTTAATTCCAACGCTTGCATTTATGCCTTAAAATAAAGCTATCCTTTAGGTATTTTAAAATTATTTATCAAATAATAAGACTGAAACTTGGAATTGTTTATAGAATCTCACAAACAGCTATTCTGAGTCCTACAGGCAACATCTGCGCTCACAGCTGTGAGCAAAAGCTCTTCAGTCTGAAAAAATGACATTTTGAGAAATCTCTGCATTACCCATCCCAGGGCATGCAAAAGAGGGTGCTAAGTCAGGATAGTCTGTTGCAAGAGAAACATTGATACGTTTTCCTAAAAAAAAAAAACAATCCAAGACAAAAAGTTTGCCAGATGCTCTTGAGAAATTGAGGGGTGGGGAGGGAAGAAGGTGTTAAGTGTGTGGAAATGTTTATGAAACTGCATGTTGATTTCACTCTCTTGGTTGGAATGTCTTTCAGTCTTCACTGCACAGAGCAGCAGCAGAAGTTAGTCTAAGCTCAGTAGAAGTCATCAATCAACTCATCATCTATGAACCTTCTGTAGTCAACAGAGAAAGGTGAAAGGTCTTCCACAGCAAGGCAGTGGAGGAGCTCCTTCTATGCACTCTGGGAATCTCTTTTTCCTCATTGACTGTAGACACCTAGGAAGTCCCTAGACTACTAATTTTGGCATCTAAGGAGATTACCTGAAGCAGGGAGGTGCGATTATCGCCACAGTAAGAGTTCTGTCCTGGAAAGTGGGGAAGGTTAATGGGGCTGGGTCTTTTTGTGGTGCAGCATGTGGCCTCTTCCTTGCTGTGTTTCTGAGAACTGCTGTTTGTCCTCTGGAAGACAGTGTTTTTTGAATTGATTGGTTGACACAGGCTGGACAGGTGCCCGAGGATGAACCCTGCTGTCTGGAGCGAGTAACTGGCTCCAAGGAGAAGTCTCTCCCCATTTCCTTCATACACTGGAGAACGTGAAGGAGCTTCACCCCACTGAACTCAGCTTTTTCTTACCCTAATTCTTATCTGCCAACTCTCAAACATCAAGAAAGCAGGAGCTTGAGGTGTTTTGTAGTGTCTGATTGCAGCTGGAATTTGGGAATCGCTTTTCAGCCCGTTCTCATTTCATTCTACCAAAGGCGTCTGATGACTTTGGACTTTGTCAGTGTCCATGCAGCCTTCTGACAACTTTGCAGGGGAGAAGAGAACACTCTTCATTTTGGAAAGTCGCCCTTGTACAATCTCATGTCTTTCCAATTTATTGTGGAAAAGGAGAAACACTGCGAAAGGCTCAGTAAAACATTTCCAGCCTTTGCTGTTTCCTTAAAAAGCTTTGCAGCAAACTTACAGGGAGATTGTGGAACACAGTGCGCTCTCGCTGCCGGTATCTCCCGACCAAACACCTAAACTCACTGTGCAGGAGTTTTCCCTGCTGCAGACCCTCTCCGGGAAACTCGTGCAGACCCTCGAAGTCCCTTTCAGCAGGTTGGATTCTAGCGTGTGTTCTGTGCTGTGCTGATTACCTCCCAAATAACGAAGCCAGTCAGCTGTCAGGCTTTAGGGCTTACAATAATTAGAGCCAACAACACTCTGTTGTTGTTTTTTTTTTTAATGGAATTCAACCATAGAAAACTGCAAAGGAACAGGAACAGGTACTAAAAAAAGTCTTGTGTATTCAGTATTTTCATGGCATTTTTGGGGAGGACTAGTGCCAACACGCTGCAGCCTTTGTGATCCTGGCAAACAAGCCAATATAGGGATGAGACGGAAGGTAAATCATTCCTGGTTTTTATGCCTGCCCCCTTCTTAGTTTGAAATCTTGTTTTGTGGGAGTATTTTCCTCCAGATAAAAGCCTCATCTGAGATTCAGACGTATTTGGGTTTGAATTCCAGACACTGACTTGGAAAATCTTGCATTGCACATGGAAAATGTGATACCTGATTCTAATGGTTTGCTGTAGCTTTAGCATGCTCTCATCTAGTGGCAATGCTTTCTTAGCGTACTGTGCTAAACAAAGTTCTCTTTAATGAGGGCCTGCAAATAATTTGCAAGCCTTGTGGGGAGAAGTCAGAAGTTTGCTTTACACGGTTGCTATCAGAGTCGAATTCTAACGTGTTGCAGTACGAAAAACTACTTTTGTACATACGTAGAGGTGTGTGTATGTGTGAGTCTAAAAACACCTCTTTCAATACTCCACGGGTATTTCCAAGCAAGACTGCCTTTAAGCCAGACTGCACTTTGTGTAAATGTAAGCTATCAACTACCTTACCACCTCTGTGCTTTTTATCACTCGTCTGCCCATCTCCTGCCCGCTGGCCTGTTGATTTTCCAGTCTGGTTTCGATCAGGCTCGCGGCCAGTCAGCCATCTTCAACGTGGACAAAAGAGCTCGGAAACTGATGCATTTGCAGAAAATCACTTAGCAGACTTAACGGCCCCTTAGTTTCATTGCCCTGTGCGGCTTTCCGTTTTTTCCATATCCTAACCAGTTAAATGAATAGGATTTTTAAATGTTCTTCAAAATTACTTAAAAATACAAGGAATGGAGGTCATTTAAAACGGCATCTGGAGGACAGGAGAAATCATTAAATGAATACAAGCCTAAATTTTCAGTCACTGTGGTCTTTTCTTCTGTAGTGCAATTTTTGGCAAATCAAATTTCTACGGAAAAATGTAAACAAAAATTCTCAGGACTTCACTCTTTGGATGCTATTTTTCAGGAGCAAAACAGGTTCTGCCAATATATCTCTCTCATTGTTATGGAGATTTGAAGCAACATGTTCAGCTTGGAGTAGGGTGTTTTTTCTTTCCAATGACTATTCCAATAGATCAAAGGAAAAATCTCCCCACAGCGCTTGGTTTGGTCCCATTTAAAAGGAAAAATCTGTAAACTTTATTTGCAATTTGTCATTTCGATCAATCTCTTCCTGACAGAAAAGAATAGCTGTTGGCTCAGGTATCTAATGCTGAGGCCAAATGAGATTAGGGAAGGTAGTATTAGCTTGCATATCCCAGAACAGTTCATGGTTTATGATAACCGTTGAATAAATGGGGTCAAATCAGTGTTATGCCACTAGTAATTTACTAAAGAGCTCCCACAAAAAAATTGTTGCGTTGAGTCTGTGATAAGCCATGTGTCTCAGGGGACAGCACTGTGTATTAGAGAAACTAAAGAAACTTGTCTGTGCCTGAGTTTATACATCAGTCAAATGGAAAAAATATTGCTTATTTCTTTCTTTTACAAGTCTTCTGCAAGTTTAAGTAGTGTATATCTCTAAATGATTAAATAACAAGAACTGTAGAGTCTTTCTGTTGTTGTGGCTCACGTCTGATAGTTTTCTTGGCTTTATTGGTGACTTTTCTTCCTGTAACCTGTTGGAGTAGGTCCAGAGGAGGGCCACAAAAATGATCAGAGGGATGGAACAGTTCTCCTATGAGGACAGGCTAAGAGAGTTGGGGTTGTTCAGCCTGGAGAAGAGAAGGCTCCGGGGAGACCTTATTGCAGCCTGCCAGTACTTAGAAGCCAGGGGACTTCTACGAAAGGTGGGGAAAGACTGTTGCGATAGGACAGGGGTAATGGTTTTAAACTAAAAGAGGGTAGATATAGGCTAGATATAGGGAAGACATTTTTCCCAATGAGGGTGGTGAAATCCTGGCACAGGTTGCTCAGAGAGGTGGTTGATGCGCCGTCCGTGGAAACCTTCAAGGTCAGGTTGGACGGGGCTCTGAGCAACTTGATCTAGTGGAATGTTGTCCACAATGAAGCTGTCCCTGCTCATTGCAGGGGGGTTGGACTAGATGACCTTTGAAGGTCCCTTCCAACCCAAACTATTCTATGATTCTATGATTTAGCTATAGATATTCTGAACTGTTACATGTAGTAAATCCAGTTGTTTGTATATTTAGCATCTCTTTTGAGTTTCATGTTGTTTGATTATGGAACTGAACACCACTTCAAATTGGACAAATACATACATTTATTTTCACTTTGGAGACAACAGTTGCTATTTTGCTGTCCTGTCTTCAGAATGTCAGACAATGGCTGAGGCTTAACTGTTTACAATGAAGGTCTGCCAAGGTTGCATTATCTATTTCTGGCTCTGCCTGATCTCTTCAATACGGCCTGGAGATTTCTTTGAACTTCAGTGCTTCATTACATTTCATTTCTAAGCTGATGGTACTGAGTCATTAATTGCTTTTCATGGATTTGAACTATGTTCCAGTTCAAGACGTGATTGGAATTGCTTTCTCACACCTACTAAATATTGCTCACTTACAGATCAACTTAACATCTTCTAGCCTTGAGTTATTCATCTAGGCATTCAAATCCTCTAAATGTGGCTATTATTCTTCTTTTCAGCATCCTTATGTAGGTTTTATCTGATGATTGCAGGCAGCCAAGAACGTCTGCAGCAAATTTAGAAAACCTTTCCAAAGTCTTTCCTCTGTTCCTTACTCTCATTGCTATTCACATGTATGCCCAATTCACTTTGCTCTTTAACTGGCCTCACAGGTTAGCCCTTCTTATTTTTCCCCACTAGAGTTTGATAAAGTGCCTGCTAACATAAAGGAAAGGAAAGCGGGCTTTGTATTCAATAGAAGTATATTCAATAGAAGTATATTCCTCCTTCATTTTTCAGAGTACTCCAGCAAGGTGCTAAACTCTAAAAGTCTTTGTGTTCTGTATCAAGACCCTGCAGACAGCACACTGGAGGATCAGCCATTACATCTTACAGTTTTGATGTCCTTACAGTCAGCAATTTTTGGATCCTGTGTTTAAGTCAAGACCCAAAAAGTCAAGATTTAAGTCTGGAAAATAACAGCTCAACATCAATGCATGTTTTCACTTGAGGGATTTCATCACTGGCACCTGATCTTACAGATGCTTTTGCTTCTATTGTTACTGTGCTAAAGTATCCAAGAGACAAGACGGGAATTATGAAGCTACTACACACTGGTTCATTTATACAACAAGTCGTAATTGGGGAATAATTTATAATAAATGTATCTGATCAGCATAATCTAATTTTTTTGCTGCAACACACTAGTGATCTGTTCAGTATTTGTCAACTTACACCCTCTCCTCGTCAGAAATGTAGTTCAGTGCTTTATAAAAATAATGAAGTGAAAGAACTCTGTGAGGTAGAAGGATGATTCCTTAGATCTGTTTGCAGTTACAGGCAAGGTTGCTCGTCGTATTTTCCAATATAACAAGGTGCTTAAAGATTCAGAAAGACAATTATTTGCAGAATTGCTGGATGAACATAGGCACTTAGCTCCCCAAGATGCAGGTGGGTACGGAGATTCGAGCCCATTAAAGAACATGGGCAGTGTGGCATCTGATACAAGAGTACCCTCAGGCAGAACGCATAATCCAAACTAGATGCAGAGACTCTTCACACATTGCACAGAGTTGGGAGCTTCAGGTCAAGAAAATAGTGAAACTTATCAATAAAAATGTATTCAGGCAGCAGCAAGCGTTAAGTCCTTCCTTTGATGGGTTGATCTTTCCTACTTTGGATTCATTACACTGCAGTCTCTTGGAGACTGGCGTGTGTGGCTTCTGAAATCCAGAGGAGAGTCACTGCTTTCTCTCAGAGAATGGTTATTAATCCAGCAGGTGGATTTCGGGGCACCTGTGAAACTTTCATATCAGAAGCCTAAGTACTGACAGACTTTAACACATAAACACCTACTGAGGATTTTGAGAACCTACATTTTAGACTGGAATGTCTAAGCCAATCTTTACATGTCTAAATCCTTTGAGGACCTAAACCTAAGTGGTATTTTTTGAAATTTCTCGAAGCTTTGAAGTTCTCATTAGGTCTTTATGCATACCTTGGGATAACAAAAAACCTTTGCAATTCTGGGTATGGTTAGCTTGCACAAACAAATACTGAGTTGGAGCAGGCATATGAACCAAAGGCCCTTCTGATGTGAGTAGTTACATATGCAGTCTAGTTTTCATGAACACTAATATGTTAATATATATGACCTCAAAAATTTGTTTCCACAAATGTAAGTTGCTGCTAAAACTCGATCACTTTTATGTTTCCAAAGAAACAAATGTAAAAGGAGTGTAAGATTGACCCATGCACCATTTAAAACTTTATGCAGTTATTTACATTAAAAATGTGCAGTATTTGTCCAACTGTAACTGTAAGCATAGCTTTTAAAGTATTTGAGACCCTGGACTAGTTATTTATTGTTCTAGCAAATTACTTTTATGAGAGCGGTGCAGAAACTAGAGACTTTTGATTCTAAGTCTAGACTAAAGCTCAGCAAATAGTCCAGAGACAGTGACTTTCTGACTTGTTGCCCAATGTGGAGGAACAGCAACAGTGACAAAAGGGGTTACTTCAGGTGAGACGGTTGGCTGGCACCACTATGATGAGATCTATTCTCAGGGACCACGAATGTACTGTAATGTCAAGCAAATTTGTCTGAGGGGACTGCTGCCAGATTTCCTGATTTGGTGGCCACTGTGTGCAGTATCATTTGAAGACTCCTTACCAGAAATGTTGCTTCCGTTCCACTTTTCAGGCTTTTAGCAGTCTGAAATTAACAGAATCAAAAAGACGTTATTGATCCACAAACAGACAATGTTGATTGTTTCTTTAGTCCTTGAAAGAAATGGGGCAGGACACGACGTTGTGAAAAACCAACAAAGCAAACCAAAATTGAACATAAAAGACAGAGCATGCAAGTGGTGATATGGTTTCCTTGTGTAGGAAGAATCTACCCCGACAATGCCTGCCTGTGAAGGCAGGTAACAGAAGAACAACTCCATCAGGGCAGACCAGAAATCTCTCTTTTCCAATGCCCCATCCCCGACAGTGGCCTCCAGTAGATGCCTAGAGAAAGGAGCACAAGAGCAGGACAACCACGTGATGCTACTCCCCAGCGTACCTTCTCCGCCTCCAGCGATCTACAGCTGACGGCCTCTTTCTTTCTAGCTCGTAGCCTTCAATGGATCTTCTAACACAAATTTCTTCGGTTACGTTTTTGAACTCGTACAGCCTTTGGCAGCCATGATTTGGGTTTTGAAAGTAAAAGTCAGCAAAAGAGCAAGTCATGGCTCTTCCAAGTTCTGTGCCTCTTGCAGAGCGGGAACACGTGATCTGTTTGGAGGAGTACCCTTCACTCCTGTTTGATTTGCAGGTTCCAACGCGTTTTCCAGTGGAGCTGTGTTTTGCCATATAGCAAATTAATCTTACTGATAATACACTTTTTGATCTTAGTTACAATTAGCAATAGTCTGCAGATTCCCAGAAGTCTACTAACCCCTGGTTTTACTTTCTTTTACTTACTTTCTTTACTTTTTTCTTGTAGTAAAAAGCCTGTTAGTCCACCGTACAATTTTGTTGAAGAGACTTCCTATGACTACATCACTGGACCTTTACATTAAAACTATTTGCATTTCCAAAAGACATTCCAGCTCTGTAATACTGTATTAATTATCATTAGCACATGTAAGATTATTAATTATTCTTGAAAAATTTATTCCATCTTAAATTGTTTTTGTTAAAAATGTGACTTTTCAAAGCAAAGTAAATTAAAAATACACATGAATTTTTCCAAGTCAATCTGCAAGCAGTAATAAAGTCATTAGGTTAATTTAAGAAACCTGTATTTTATTTGTGATCTGTAACACTGAAATAATTTTGTTCCTTTAAGACTTAGTTTCTGTATCCAGAAATTTTATTTGGAAAGTATTTTGATATATGAATAAAAAGTCTTACATAAAGACTGAATACTGTTCTGCTACTTAGTTGGCAAAGGCATATTTTATAAGCATATCAAAATATAGAAATATAAGACTTTCGATGGCAGGCTGAATTGTAGCATGAAACTAGTTTCTTGAGAAGGCCCCTACCAAATACTTTAGCCAGAAATAAAATTCAAATGCAGTGGGCAGAAAAGCCTGCTCAGTGCTGCATTGCTGTTTTCTGAAGTACAGAGTATTTTCCCTCTAGTACGTGTCGGGCTATAATAACTGAAGCCATCCTGCTCCTTGAAGCCTAAGTCGTATCTTATTGTTGAAGGTTAATCAGGCATTGTGAAGATGTGGGTTTTGTCAAGGGTAAATGTGTTGCCTTCGCAATCATTGCCTTTCTTTACGTTCTCACAATGACAGAGTGGAAAGCTGGAGGCATCCAGTGTACATGCACATGAAGAGCATTCATTATTTTCTAAACAGTTTATACAATTACCTACTGGACTTCTTTTATCTTCATACTTGCTTGCAAAGACAAGCCAAAACAAATATCGTGAATAGCAGTAATTATGTTTGGTGCTGTTCTACAGCTGAAACCTTGTAGTCTGGTTAAGATTTAAGCTCTGCGTAGATTGCCCGGACAGCGGCTGGGGCAATGGGACTTCAACTTCACATTGTTTACAGGAAAGCACTAAGAGCTGCACCGGAAAGTGTTACTTTTTAATACTAAATAATCTATATACTGTCCTGCTATTAGCGATTGTTTAATGCTTGATTATCCAAGACCTGGAAAGGGGAAAGTTATAATCTTTGAGTAGGCCAGTGAGGGGGTGACTGTGCCCTAGTAAGCGAAGGACAGACAGTAAAAATGGAATAAAAGAAAAAATGTACTAAACAAATGACTCAAAATCACATCACTTATTGGAAAGCCCTCTGCATTTCAACAGGCACATACGCAGGCCAGCTAAAACCTTCCATTAACATGAATGACCTAATGATGATTTAATCTATCTGAGGATCTGGCCCTGAGCATTCAGCTGCAGGTTAGATCTGGTTTTGTCAGTTTTGTGGCCTAATTTTCCTGCCTGGACAGTTGGAATGACTCTCCTCTAGCACATAGTGTTGTGTGTGTCATCATTTCGAACCAGCCAGTGAGTTCTGTATGGCACTAAAACTAGTGCTGGAATGAGGTGCAAGCCAGAGATCCCAACTCAGACAAGCAAATGCTTCTGAACTCACGAGCTCATTGTCCAGAGTTTGTGCTAAAGAACAAGCCCAGAACACTTGCCAAAAATCACAAGACACTTGTACAGCTAGCAAGGAAAAAAAAAAAAAAGAAGAAAAAAAAAAAAAAAGAAGAAAAAAACCCCCTAGGCCAAAATGAAACCCCAAATCTTAAAACTATGCTGAAAACATTAAATAAAATCACGCCAGCTCCAGGCAAAGTATAACATTTTTTTTGCCTCTAAAGCAGTTATTTAAAACACACCAACCCTCTGAAGAATAACCACGAGCAGGTCAAAAGCTGATGGGTAAGAGTCAGCGACCAAGGCAACAAAGAGAACCTTGTGGCTGGTGTCTACTACAGGCCACCCCACCAAGGGGAGCCTATTGATGAAGCTTTCTCACTCCAGCTACAGGAGGCATTGTGCTCACAGGCTCTCATCCTGCTGGGGGACTTCAGCCACCCCAACATCTGCTGGAAAAGCAGCACGGTGAGCTGTAGGCAATCCAGGAGACTCCTGGAGTGCATGGAGGATAACTGCCTGTGCCAGGTAACAGACAGCCCTACCAGAGGGAATATCCTACTGGACCTCTTGGTCACCAAAACAAGTGAGCCAACTGGGGACGTCAAGACTGGACGCAGCCTGGGCTGCAGTGATCATGCACTGGTGGAGTTTGCCGTCCTGAGGGATATGGGGCAGGCAAAGAGTAAAGTCAGGACCATCAGTTTTAGGAAAGCAAAATTCCAGCTCTTCAGGGAGTTGGTCAATAGAACCCCCTGGGAAACTGCCCTCAGGGACAAGGGAGCAGAACAGAGCTGGCAGATCTTTAAAGACGCCTTCAGTAGAGCGCAAGAGCTCTTGATCCCCAGGTGT
>NW_010532409.1:0-21528 GCF_000687285.1 Phaethon lepturus | reverse complement strand
TGTGGCCAAAGTGCAGGACCTCATACAGTTGGCCTCTTCTGACTCTGTTACACTTAGAAAGAAAGGGAATGTGAAGACTAGAAGCTTACATTTCTCTTGACTTAAATCCTAGTTTCATAGTGGATTCTGCATTTATAACAGTGGACTTTTCAAAAATGCCTAAACAGGTAATGCCTGACTTCCATGGGAGTTAGGTATGTAATGTGCTCAAATGTTTTTTAAGATCCCACTATAAGTCCCTAATCCTTTCTGCCTACTTCACAGTCTTCAATCACTGATACCTGAGTGCTTGAGGGAGTCTTTGTATCTTCCATTATTTTAAAATGATGGAACTTGAGGAGGATTTTGTCAAATCAAAACCAGACTCTGATCTCTAAAGAAGAATAGTTTTTTATTTTTAATACAGTCAAAAATGTTGTTCATACTTAATGCCATTGAGCACATGGCTAATGCTTGCTTAGGGCTTTAGGTGTCTATTCAATGGAACAGATGGAAAGTAATTTTAATAGAAGCTCTTGAATGTTTACATATCCAGGTACCTAATGATCAACCTGGTGCTAACCCATATGGAAAGCATTAATGTTTAAGTACATGTAAGCATACTGGTATTGGTTTAAGTTAAGTTCTTTAGCAGTGTTACTCAGTCAGACTTCTGCACTAAGGAGGTTGCTGTGGGTGGGAAACAACTAACGGGAGCTCTGAACTGTCTTCTGAGGAATGCTGACATGTGTGATTTCTTCTTTCTGTAAGCATTTAACCAGTTATCTTCTCAGAAGAGAAACTCGTGTTGCCTCTTTACAACGTTTCGTTTGCAAGTTAGGAATATAATGGAGCAGAAAGGACATGGGAAGGAATAAAGCAATTTTGGATTGTTATGTATTCTACTGGCGAAGTGTTGGCACCACAGTCATTGGTGAATACTGGTACCTCCTTCACTGAGGTCATGATTTTGCCTCGTGTTCATAGTCTTGCTGCTTAATTGCTGAGCTGCTTGAATAATTTAAATAGCAGGTAGTGACAAAAGAGAAGCTGATAGCTGGGGGATTCAAGGGTGAGACTTTTCAGAAGCAATGAGCTTGCAGCCAGTTTTACAGGGAAGTAGAATGCATGAGTATGTAAAATAAAAATAATGCTGGTATTGACACCCTAAATATAGCCCTGGAGGTCAGCAGCTCATTCTGTTGGTGCTTGCCTCATTCCCTGCAGCCTATGGAGTTAAATCACAGGGAGACTGTGGTGCCAGGGAACTTAACATATGGTAATCAGATACATTACCATATGTTATCCTATTAACATATGGAGGAAGGAACACAGTTGGTAAGGGAACTTACAAACCTGAAGTGAAAGGCAGCTGCTCTGGTGTCACTAGCCCTTGTTAGCTTCAGTACCTCTGAGTGCTGCTTGTATAGTTGGCTTAGGAGGCTTCCGGATGAAGAATGCAAACCCTGCTCACAGGAGCGCTGCCCAAGGAGGGGGATCCTGAGCCAGCGGCCGGCTGATTCAGTGGTCCCTCCTCCTCTCAGTCAAGTGTTCTGGTCCTTGCCTTGCTAAAACACTGGCTTGGTTTAAATGTTTCAAATAATGTCCACTGCAGGGAGAATTGTATGCCTCTGTTGGGCTGAATTGCACAGTTGCACAGTTTGGTTAATGGCTACCAGCTCTGAAAAGACTAATCTGCTGTGTCTTCTGAATGATTCTATGTTTTGGGTAGGACCTGTTCACTTGTGTTAACAGTCTATCTGCTATATATTTTTATTTTACTATTTTTAAATACGTAGGGCCTAAAATATGTAGATAAAACTCATGACAATTTTTACAATACTCACAAGTCATATGTTATCATGTGATTTTTTAAAAATTTTTTTTTAGCCTGCTCGTAAGAATTTGTATCTATCTTTTTCATGAGTGGAAGACTGAGCAGCTGCAAATATGAAGATAAAAGCCTGTGGATTCAAAGAGAGAGATCTGCCTGAATTATCCAGTCTTCTCTTATTCTGCCCATTCCTATTCCACTAGTGAATGGAAAGCTGATGTTGGAGACTCCTAACGCTCTAAGGCAGATCTTGGTCAAGTCACTCAATAGTCACTTCCTTGCTGGAGAACTCTCTCTCTTATCAGATGCATGTGTATGATAGTGCACACAGGTGGCGTAGTTCAAGACTTTAGTTTGATATAGTGTCATCTCTGTTCTGGACATGTCTTTTTGCTCAGAGGACCTGTGGATGCCCTGGAAGTGTTCAAGGCCAGGTTGGATGGGGCTTTCTGCTCTACTGCAAGGTGTCTCTGCCCATGGCGGGGGGATTGGAACCAGATGATCTTTAAGGTCCCTTCCAACCCAAACCATTCTGTGATTCTATGATTGTGATCTCCACAAACACTTGAAACTCTGTCTCTCTAGTCACCTACAAAAAATGCAAGTTTATGTGAGATTTATTTAATCTGTTAACATCGTATGTGTTTATTGTTCTGTGGGAACAGGCTAACACCTTTCTCCTTTCTCCTCCCTCTGTGTGTCTCAGCTAGAGGATGAAATTTCAACTTTGCGGCAAGTGCTAGCAGCCAAAGAAAAGCACCTGGTTGAAATTAAACAAAAGCTTGGCATAAGTCTGATGAACGAGCTAAAGCAGAACTTCAGCAAAAGCTGGCATGATATGCAGACCACTTCTGCGTGAGTACAGGCCTTACATAAATTCATTCTTACTTGTTGTGTAGCATGTTGGGGGTTCTGTCTTGATGAGCCCTACTGTGAAATTTAGCAATTGAAATACCTGCCAGGAGGTATAGATGGCAGGGGCAAACATGTCAAGCTTCTCAGAGCAAGAAGACCCGGAAAAAACCCTTCCACAGCAGCAGCATTCTTTGCTACTGTGTCTTGCAAAATCACAGAAGCTAAAACTGTTGTGGCGCTTGAGAAGATTATCTTCCTGTCCCACAACACATTCCTACCGGGTCCTTATTTAGGAGAGAAAGGACCTTTTTTAATCTCAGTGTATTATATTTTTCAACTTCCAAAAGAGACAATGTTAAGTAATAATAATACAAAAAATTACCAAAACATGAGGAACTATTTAAAAAAATAATACTATCATCTGAATTATGAAGAATACTGGCAGGATTGGTTGATGTGTTACTGTGTAATTCCTGCTTTGGTTGTCCAAAAGAAACAAAATAAAATTGTTGGAGTAACTGTACCATCTTTGAGGATATCATAAGTCCTACATACGTCAAGTTTTCTGTTATTTTCCAATAGCGTGTTCTTAGACGAGTCCCTGGAGCCTCTCATGGCCTTGGTTTACCGTTGTGCAGAATGGATAACTAGTTCACAATCGTTCAGTGAAACTTGCCTTGTATAATGTGTAAGCAGCTTTGGGTTCCCAGGGTGAAAGATAATGCAGAAATGTGAAGAGCTTACTCCACTGCTGTTGTTGAAATGGTTTTAAGTTTTGGTGGGGTTTTTTTGGTTTGTGTTTTGTTTTTTGTTTTTTTTTTTTTTAACCAGACTGATTGTACTATGGAAGTCTGTAGTCTAAGTCAGTTGTTGCCTTCTAGGAGGGTGCCTTTTAAAAAGGCACCAGTTCTTGGATGAAGAAGCAGGAGAGGGAGGTTATTTGGTCTGCAGCTTGCTGCCAAAAACTACTGGTGCAGGCCTTTTGGCTCACATAAGGAAGGAGTTAAAAATACACGTATGGACCCAGTGATAAGACCTATACTGAACCTGCCACAAAAAAATGTTCAAACCCAGGACAGGTAGTGTTACAAGTAACCTTGAAACACTTTTTGCTCTCTATCTTTGGTGGACCATGACTGACAGAGATGGCAAATAAACTATGAATTCCAAAGCTCTAGGAAGGCCATGACAATTACTGAGGGACTGGTCTCAGCTTCATAGTCACCATCACTGGAAGTATTCAAAAGACATGTAGATGTGGCACTTCAGGACATGGTTTAGTGGGCATGGTGGTGGTGGGTTGATGGTTGGACTTGATGGTCTTAAAGGTCTTTTCCAACCTTAATGATTCTCTGATTCTGTGTGTGATTATACTTACACATATGAACATACCATATACTCCTAAAATTTTGGGGGCTGAATTAATAGGAACATTGGTAGACAGAACCACTCACTTTTCATCAAGTGCTGCCTGAAAAGTTACTTGATTTTTTTTTTTTTTTTGTTGGTTGACAACTGAATTTGACACTTTTAGGGAGAAGCAAGAGTGAGCTGCTCCACAACAGAGGTGAGCCTTACTCCTCAACAGTAAGGCAGGCAGGACAGTGGCATCACCCATGAAGGAGCAATCCCACAGTACCTGAACAAAGAGGGCAGAGCAGGTCCAGAGACAGTAGACAGGGTGCAGTGAAGAGTTCAGTTCTCCAGGTGAGTCTGTAGTCATGAGCCAGGTCCAAGGTCAAGCCAGGAAGTCAAATCTGTGGGTCAAGATCAGGGAGGTACGTGGCCAGGTACAGGCACCAGTAACATATCTCAGGCAAGGACCAAGGACTTATGGTCCTTGCAGTCTAAGCTTTAGTGTAGCACCCAAGCAAAGGGTGGAGGAGCTTAACAAGGCTTCTCTTGGCTCTTTCTCACACAGCACTGTCACCACAGTCTTACCCAGGACACAGCTGTGCAGTGTCAGAGCTGGCCTTGTACCCAGGCGGCCTAACCCATGGGAGTGAGGGGGAAGAGTTTTTAGTGCCTCTTCATGCACCCAGAGCCCTGACAGAAACTTGGAAAAAATATGAAACATTTTTTCATATTTTTCAACATTAAAATAATCATTCTTTGTATTTTAGTGAGAAATCAAATAAGGCATAAACCCCATAATAGGAAGTGTCGTTTGTATGTCTCCTATCTCTAAGTTTTGGACAGTTTCTCAGCTAGGTCCTATTTCTCATGACATGTCGTTACAGGGTCACCCATGCTAGCTTGGTGAGGGTGTCTGGCATGGGGTAGGAGAGGATAGTCTAGAGACACTGAGCTTTAGAAGAGAGGACACCTGAACTAGAGTTACTGGGAGACACTAGCAAACTTTTGAAACAAAACCTTTTGTTTTTACTTGAAATTTGGTAGCAAATTCCAAGACAACTTTTCATTTTTCCTTCACAATGTTGACGTTTTCCACAAGAATAGAGCGACATAGGGGACTTTATCAGTATGGTATCTGCAATATTTTATTTAAGGTGAGTTTCAAAAACAAGAAGCCATTAGGTGATGAGCATTCACGAGTAGTTACATGGAACTGAGCAGCAGGAGTCCAGTTATGCCCTGAAAGTCCTGATGTCTGTGGTCCAACTGCTATATAATTCTGGCTGGCACTCGTGCCAGTACACCGACGCCAGTTCAAATCATGGTAATCTGGCATTCTTCAGAATGGATGTGTTAAGTAATAGAGGTGATTCATTGTTGCTGTACCAAAATAGCAATGGGATAGCATTACTCACTAGTAAGATTTAGTAAGGATGAAAAGCCTGTTTTAAAAAACAAAAGTTCAAAATATTTACATGCCTGTACTTTAGGCTTCTAAATCCACAATTAGTCTTTTTAAATTTCAAAAAGACCTGTTCTTAAGGAGGCAAATTTTGCTTTCATTCAGTCTTACTGGGTTTTGTAGCTGCTGTGCTTTCCTGGAAGTTAAAACCACTTTTCTTTAATGGGGAGCTTTTCAAAGCCACAGAGAACAATTAACAACATTTTTGTCTTCTTACTGTTAATAATCTTTTTAAGCTCTCTGTTTAGGGATGCGTTCTTAGGGTTCAAGTGGACTTAGAGGCAGAGGGATGGACTTCTCTCAGAAATAGTTCTGTAAAGTGTGTCTGAGCAACTAGTTAAGACTCATGACCTAACTCATAAGGATGGATGCCACCTGGAATGACTAAATTTAAACTTGAGATTCTGACTATTTTTAAGCATTTACATTTTAAGTGGTTGGACATGGATAGCTTAGGAGTTAACCTGAGCGTGCTTGACATGTGCATGTCAGAAATCGTCATTAAAGGATTGTTATGATTAAAAAGAAAAAAAAAGTCATAGTTTTCATACTGAGGAAAGCTAGAGCTGGAGGTCAATGGGCTGATAGCATCCATAGATTCAAGATTATGTCAGGTTCAACATACAGCTCTGTACAAAGACTGCTTCCTTGTCATTAATTCATGCTTTAAGCTATGCAAAAGCAATTCTAACTACCTTTAATAAGACATTACATTTGCAACAATAATGTGTAGCTTTTTTGGTATGAAATCAGCTTTGTTTTTCTCTGAAGAAAACCTGTAACGTTGTTCGCATTTTTCTGCCTTGTATGAAATACACCTGAAAGTCATTCACTTATCATAATAACCAGAATCATAATGCATTTTCCAAGGTCCTTGTTCATTTCCTTTGCTACTCTTCAGTGCACTGATTTTTAGCGTAATCTATGTGTTAGGGAAGGCAGGGGGTTCTGCTATAGAGGATATCAGTAACTAGGGAGCAAATGATTGCCTCAAGTTCAGTTTGCTTTCATGGTGGTAAGGCATTCAATAGGAATGACTTCCCACACGCAACTTTTTAAAGATCAGGTTTCCAGTGAATAGAGGTGGGTGGATATTCAGATAGCTTCTAGGCAGTTCAGGTTTTTTATTTACATTTTAAACATAGATAATTCATTCTTATTTAGATGCTAGACGCAGGGTAATGTTGGCGGATTTTGCAGTTATTTATTTTAGCTTAAGAAATAGTTAAAAGTGTCTTTATAGGGATATTTACAAAGACCATAATTGAGCTTTTCTAATTAACATTTTGCTACAAAGGAAAGTTTTTATGTAACCTGAATGCAGTATGTTTACTTAGTTAAAGCTGTTTGATTGGTGGTGCTTCAATAAAGTTCCCACAGCTCTCTCTAGCCTTCCATACTTCAGATTTTCACTGCATAGTGCATTAAGGTAAGAAGATAGCTTCTATAAAGATTGACCTAGTTTTATACAGAATCACAGAACAGCTGAGGTTGTCAGTGACATCAGGAGACTGTAGTCCAACTCCCCCTTTGACAGAAGGATGCTCAGGACTACGACCAGTCAGGTTTTGAATATCTCCAAGGATGGAGACTGTACGGCCTCTCTGGGCAACCTGTTCCAGTGTTCAATTACCCTTACTGTGAAAAACCGTTTTCTTTAAATATTTCTTGCATTCAGTTTGTGCCCATTGCCTCTTGCACTTTCACTAGATACCACTGAGAAGAGTTTGCCTCTATCTTCTCTACTCCTTTTCATCAGGTTATTTATACACATTGATGAGATCTTCCATGAGCCTTCTCTTCTCTAGGCTGACCAGTCCCAGCTTTCTCAGCCTTTCCTCATATAAGAGATGCTCCAATCCCTTAGATATCTTTATGGTCTTTTGCTGGACTTGCTTCAGTATGTCCATGTCTGCCTTGTACTGGGGAGTGCAGAACAGAACCCAGCACTCCAGGTGTGGCCATAACCAGGTCTGATAGAAGAGGGGAAGGATCACCTTCCTCAACCTGTAATCACTCTTCTTAATGCAGCCCAAGATACTGTTAGACACCTTTGCTGTGAGGGTACATTGCTGACTCATGTTCAACTTCTTGTGTACCAGGACCCCAGCTCTTTTTCTGCAAGGCTGCTTTCCAGCTGGTTGGTCCCCAGCCTCTGCTGATGCATGGGGTTATTAATCCCAAACTACAGGACTCTGCATTCCACTTTGTAGAACTTCATGAGACTCCTTTTGCTTCATTTTCTTCATACTATCAAGGTCCCAAGTAATAGCATTCCTCAATGCAGTTACAGAATTGCATTGCAATATATATGGAGAAGATTACAAGGATTAATTTATCCTCTTCACCAGTCCCTCACACAAAGCACTAAGGACATAGATCCACAAGATACCTTGGCCTTTGGGAAGCATATATGTTGTAACCCTGCTCAGCTTTGTCTGTCCCTCAGCTTTTAATTTGGGGCTCTTCTGTACTTCTGTGGAAATAAACAGTAGGACATTTTAGTGTTGTCCTCTCCAGGGATATTTTGGTACTACTGAGTTTCTAAGGAGCAGTGTATCTATAAAATTACCCACCAATAACCTCACTCCAGCCTAATAGTTCCCAGAAGCTCCTTCATCATTTTCTCCTGAAATGTTAGCAACTGTTAGAAGGCATAAGCCTCCTCTGTTTTAAGTGGATAACCTTTCAACCTATGGGTGGAATAGTAATGTAACTACAGAGATAGCTTCTAGGGAGTCAAAAATGGTTGGTTTTGCTACTAACCCTCCCGCCCCCAAAAACTATACTCCAGATGTTCAGACCACTGTAAGCAGCAGTTCTGCCATGGCCAACAAATTATTAGAATAGCTAAAAGCTTAAAGAAAACCCGTTCTCTCCTTGAGGGCTGTAGTGGTCAAATGAAGTGAAATGTGTCAAAGCCCATATACTTGGTGATTACAACCAGGGGATTGGGAAGCCTTTGATGTGGTGGAAGTGGACCCATGCAAGACTGCCATCTAGGACAGGAGTCTCACAAAGCTATGTTTTCAAAAAGACTTTTCATCTTTTGCCCCCACAGACAAAAATTGTCACTTGTTTTAGAACGGGAAAAACCTCATGAGTTAAGAGGCCAGAATCAAGAGAACTGTAAGTGCTAGCTCCAAACAGCATGTCTCCTAGGCAGTGGCTGTGGCTTTCTCAGGTGGTGGCTGTCTTTTGAAGCCTTTTTAAGAAGATTTCGGTATTGCTCTGCTCTTACATGTAATACTTACCTGAGATTTGGGACAAGAGCATTCAGCATGGACCTTTCCCTCCAGAGACAGAAGGCGGCACTCTTCGTTGACTACTAGTTGCAAACTATGTGAGCAAGCTTAGTTCTGCTGGTAGGGAACCTGAGGACAGTTGTATGGATTTCCACAAATAGTAGGAACTTAACATTTTGTAATTCAAATTTCTGCCAGGTGATGAGAAAATACAATGTAACAGTTGCGCTGCATGTGTTTTGGACTTACAATCAGATATAATTTCTGGACAACCACAGCCCTACTGTGACTTTTAGGAATTTGATATACCATGTTCCCACACACGTATTTGTTATGAATGGTAGTAAAAGAAATGTGGGTGTTGCTGTTCATTGCAATGTGTAATCACCTTTTGACATTTTGTTCTGTAAATTTGCAAGTAAATTTAGCAGTTGTGTAGGAGAAGAAATAGGCATGGTAGCTGTAGCAAGCACATTACCTGCGTGTGAGCCTGTGCTATATGGAAGTATAGGCTCTCACTTCCACTGACTTTGTGTCCTTTGGTTCGGATCAGGCAATGTTCATGCCTTCTTCAAAGACAACTTTTTGCCACTTTTCCATATGTATCTCTGGCCTTAAACTTGGAAGGGTGGGGTAATGGAAAATAAGGATGGAGAAAGGACTTTGAGAAGTTAACTTAGCCTGTTCTAAAAGATGTATGTCCACTTGTTTACACCAGAAGCTTCAGCTAATGGAAATTCCTCAGCAATGTCAGGTGATCTATTCCAGATCAGTGAATAGAGTATTAGTTCCTCAGGGAAAAATCCACTGTAATTATGATTGTGCACCAGGAAATATATACACATATGTTATAGATATCTGTATGTATGTATATCTAACTGTAAGGAGGGGAGGCCTGAGTGTAAATTGAAATCTCTGAAATGACCAGGATTAAAAATATCCAGGAAATGGTCAGTGGACAGGGGAATGGGAAGGAAAGGAAAGGGAGAGATGGAAGGAAAAGTAAAAACAGAAATGAAGCAAATGGAAAGAGAAAGAAAAAAAGGAAAGGAAATGGAAAGAGGAAGAAAAAGAAAGGGAAGGAAAAAGGAAAGAAGAAAGCGAGAAGAAGAAAGACAAAGGAAAGAGAGGAACATGAGAAAGGAAAGGGGAAGAAAGGAGAGGACGGGAAGGGGAAGGAAGGAAAAGGGAGGCTGTTTCATCTGTGTAATTTTGTTGATCTAGCGTACAGTAGAGAGCCTCCAGGCAGTGTTACTGGCATAGTTTAAGGTGTGATGAACTGTGAAGTTTCGGCCTGGAGTGTCTTAAGCTCATCTGTGCTTAAGCTAACATATTGTGGCTTTTCTACCTGAAGATTAACTGTACCACAACTGCTTGTTTTTCCCCTACTTGATGCTGCATTTTACAGATAGTCCCTTTCACACAATTGTATCCCCAGTTTTTCCCAAGGTTTTGAAGATTACAGTGCAGGGCAGCACAGAATATTTGTCCCCTTTGTCTGGCACCTTTCCTGACTCATGACTCTCTCCAGTCTACCGAACAGTCATCTTCGATTTCTGGCTGCAGGCAGGTCCCCTGCAACCTGCAGAGGTTCGGTTCCCTCAGCTCTGCCCTTCCTCTCTCAGTGGGAGAGGAACTACCTGGGGCATACTTCCTTTGACTGATTTAGGCATATGTGCCCATCCAGGTGCCAGCACAGTTTCAATTAGTTCTTAACATACCTGGCAAAGGGAAGGATGTCTAAAAAAAGTAAATTTGTGGTTGTTTGCTTTTGAAGTTGGAATGAATTTCAGGTGAGCACTGAAAAAAAACCAACAACCCCACAACACCTTAGAGTTCATTTGTGGGCAAAATGGCAATATGAATGCTCTTAAGAATGTTTTATGTACATGTTATCTGCCATTTACATACACATTTATTTCATTTGAGCAATAGCATAATTTAGTTAATGCTGAGCCCCATTTTTCACAGAAAATCAACAGAAAAATAGTTTGCTAGCTGAGAGTTTCTCAGCGACCCGGACACTTTACACTGATTCCAGAAATGTCATTTTTCAGCTGCCTAATGGCTTGAAAACTAAAAAGCAACAAGCTCCATAGGGCATGGCTTGCGCTACCAGGCTCTGCTCTGCTGTATGGTTTTGTTGTTAATTGTTTGCATTTCGTTGCATCTTATGTAAGCTTTATCACAGAAGGGGGTTTCTCAAATGGATTAATTTTGCCAGCAAGCACTGATGGAGAGACACAATGCTGAATGAAGATGTACTGTTTAGCAGATGTACTAATTTTACAGAAGCTGAATTTAAATTCTATATAGTTTACTGTAGTAGGTCAAATGTGCAGCTCGCCATGCCAACTATGAGTATTATATTTACAGCCTACTTCCATCAGCAGTCCATGTACTGCACCTGTGAAGGAAGGTTAGATTTAACTCTGCCATGTGAAGGGCAATTCTGTACTGAGTTGAGATCAAACAGCGTGCAGTATGATTATCCTGTCTTATCCTGCAGATGATGTTGGCCATTTAAACATCTAGTTCTCTGACCTCTCTATATGTCTGCTGCCTGGCTGTACTCTATATGAAGCACTATTTCCTTTGCATGTTGTGTTTTATGAAACAGTATCTTCTTTCATCTGCTTTTGCTGGCTGTAAAAATCAGCTAGTGAGACCTGGTTGTCATATGATAGTACAACCTAAATGCAGTATATGAAACTGTCAGGTGAAAAAGCAGTCAAAATACGCTGCAAATCTACTTTGCCTAATTAGTATGTTACAGTACTGGAGATGTGAGTTCTCTTTAAAGCTCCTTTTAAATGCGTTGGGCATATCAGAATATAACTGCAATATCAGCATATTTTATTATAACCTCTAATAATCAGTTTTATAAACAATTGCTTTTGTTAAAGAAATGCCCTATTTTAAAAACCAAATTATGATTGGAAGATAATGGATGAAATTCTTAGGTGAATATCCTATAAAAAGGTGATGTTCAAAATTACACAGGTGAGTTTTATTTACAAGTTTACAATTGTGTCAGCAATTCACATTCCATGTTTGTTTAATCTTTCTTGTCTATGAAATACATTATAAATATTTACTGTAAGTGCTAAGTGAAAAGCGTGGAATATGATCCATGTTAGCCACTGCCAGCAATTCTTCTGTGCTATGGACTATGTTTAGATGCCACAAAACCAGAGAAGGCATTTCGACTCTAACTGCATAAATCAAGTAGCCTGTTCCTGCTTTTACTAATGCTACTGAGCATCTGGTATAGTGCTGCTAAACTCAGGTAGGTTATGGTGACTTGGTGTAAGAAAGGCATAGAGCCTAACGATGTATGTGTGTGAAAATGAATGCCGTGGGTTGGATGGTAAGTGGTATTTCTTGAATCTCTGCGTCCTAAATTCTCTGAGTTTGTTTCTGCTGGAATATTTTTGCCTTAAGGTTCAGGGTCGCTGACCTTATTTCAGCCAGTGGCTGGCTGGCTGACTGCCTGTCTGTTGAGATGCTGTCACCTGTCTAATGGAGCTGGGTGGTCAGTACTTGCCCAACGATTGCCAGCAACGGCCGCTCAAAGGATGAGAGCGTACGGGTATTGTAGATGACTTAGCGTGTTGGAACAGTTGGTGGTGTTAGGAGGGCTTAAGCCATATGTACAGCACTTTTTCCAGTGAATAAATGTTAGTAGGTCTTACCTGGAATATCCAACTTCACTTCTGCTCTTAAAGGTTTCTGAAAATTATGTAGGCTGTTCAGTGCATTAAAACAAAACTGCAAACTGCTGTGTTACATGAGGATGTGAAAATTGCTAGCTCAGATTATTAATGCTACATACAGCTGAGAAGATTCCCAAAAGTCAGAGAGAATATGTTGGAGATCATTGCTACCAGAGTGCTTGGCAAGGTATCAAATGAATGCTGTAAATACAACATAACTATGCTGATAAAAATATCTGAGCCAAAATACTGTGCTGTGTATCAATACAAAGCATAAGTAACTACAGTAAGGCAATATTCTTTGTGGAAAAATAAGTTATTTATGAAGAAGGCATAGTGATATGCATAATGCTGGAGAGGCAGGGATGAGAGGGGGCTTGGTTTTTAAGCTAACTATCAGTGAGCTCTACTGAGATGCAAATTACTGTTGCTTGTTTCTGCTGACAGGTATTGCATGTTGCACTGCATTTTTACCTTGGTTTTTTTTTTGCTCCATAAAGCTTCTCTTCAGCACTGGGGGAGGGAGGTTCATGTCAAAGGTCATTTTTGCTGAAGTTGTTGCTGAAAAAAGACCACTTGTGTAACAGTCTTAGCTGGATTTATGCTGTTATGTAATGTCAAAAGCATTAGGAACATAAATGCAGTCTCCATGTCTTCCTTGCTAGTGGAAATACTGGGGAGGATGTTGGGTTTGTGGGATTTACAGAGAAAACACAATATTAGTTGGAATGCCAGAATCAGTGGTGTTTCAGCCAACTCTCAGAAAGTGTATTCTGACCAGCGTAATGTTCAGAAATAAATAGGGGACTCTAATGTTTCTCAGTTAAAGTTGAGTCTGTCTGCTGTATGGGGCATTTGAAACTATTCTTTTAACCGTTTTATGCAGTGTGAAGAACCTGCAGCAGAAGGGTAAGACATGGAGATGTTTTTTCATAAAGCTAAATAGACCTGTGAATAAAATGAACTCCAAGGTGTCTTTTTCAAAAAATTAGCTCAGAAGGATATCTACACAGTATTTTACTAGGTATGGTCAACCTGTACATGAACAGTTTTTTCTACCAAGGGCCTTTCAGAGCTGGCAGTCAAGTCTGGGACTCCATTTTGTCATCAGCAAAATTCCACTCGTGCTGAATGGTTTAGGAAACTTCTCTGGTAGGAAAATGTCTAAAGTCTTGTATGCAGTAATGTAGGCATTTTAAGAAATGCCCTTATATATATATATAAGCATAAAGAAACCCACAGGAGTTAGAATATTTCATTATTTGTTTTTTCCATAGGCAACTCTTACCAAAAGCTACCTGCTCATAGTTTGAATGAAGCATCATTAATGGCAATTTTAGGGTCTCATCCCACTCTAGTTTATATGAGAGTATGTCCACTGACAGCAAGAGAATGATAACTGTTAAACTAGTTGAGCTAGAGAATGAGGCCTCAGTGAAATAAGAGCATTGCAATCTTGATATGTCCAGGGACAGACAGCAGGGCTGAGGAGAAAGGAGATCCAGTGAAAACAGTCTTTTTGGTTGTCTTTGTGTTCTGCCAGAAGAAATAAACCAGTGCTGCTACCGTTCTAATTATAACTTGTGCTGCTTCTGTCACTGTTGCAATGTTTTAGCCCTCGTTGTCATTCAACATTGTGCATGTGATTGATTCAGCTTTATCTATCTCTAGTTTTCTAGAGATTTGGTACCCTGGTCTAAGTTGCTCCCTGTAGACTGCCTTGCTAGTCAGTGAAAACAGAGACAAGCACCTTCATAGAACAAGCTGTTTTACTTTCCAGTTTTAGAACTTGTTAGGTCAGTGGTCTGTAAGGTATTTTGTGGCTTAGGAACATAAAATCAAAGTATTTGTGTTGGGAAAAATTAATTGTTGATAGGCTCTTGTCTGAAAGAATAGAGCATTACTTGACATCTGCCTTCTAACCTGTGGTTTGTAAAACATAGACCTGAACAGAGGACTTTCAGCAATAGGTACTGCTAGGTCTAAAAGGACCTGACATAAAATGTGATGTGCTTGTTGCAAATGTTAATCTTCTCTTATTTCCCCTCCTGCCTCCACAAAGTTACATTGCTTTCATATATCTAAAAGGAAGAAGAAAATAGTCTGTTTCAGGAATTAGGCAGTGGGATTTTTTTATTGATCTCCAGTGTATGTTGGTACACATTTGCAATCTTACAGATTTTGTTCAAAGGACAGGTAGAACCGGTGGAATTGTATTTCTGAGTTTTTCATGATCATTTTTTCAGTTCTTGTCTGCCAATGCACACCACAGGATACAAGACTGATTATAATGTGCTCTCCTTTTGTTACTAGGTCAGTACTTCTAATTCTGAGCTTGTCTGCGTCACTGGGAGTATCAGATAACTTATTCAGAAGGAAGCCTCTGACATGCTCAGAGTTAGTTTACTCAGCAAAAAAGCATCTGTGCAGAAAAGCTTATTGATTACTCTGAGAATGCAACTTAAACGCACTGAAGGGTCTATGTGGGTCAGCACATATATTCCAGATCAATAAATTAAGATGGTTCTGTGTTTGCATGTATATGCTATATGTGAAATGAGTGACTTCTAAAAGGATTCAGTACTATTAAGAATATGCATTCACTGTCTAGATTTTGTTCATCTTTCTTTCTCTATCTCTCCCCAAACCTTCTTCCCTTAAAGAAATTTTTAAAAAGGAAAACTGTAGCATATGGAAACAGATTCGATCCATTTTGTCTAATTTGAAATATCAATAAATAAATTGGAAGTGCATCTTTTAAATATACCTAATATGTATATGCATGGAAGAGCAGAGTTTATATGTCCTGATTCTTTTATATGCTTTAGATAGCAGATTTTGCTACCAAGTCAGTGTCTGCTGTGACAATGCTTATTCGATGTAAATTTACAGAAAATGTTTCAAACAGGTATTCAACAAATCACTGCATTCTACTTTTAGACAGCTTGCATTGACCCACTCAGGGGTGTTATCTACAAGGGGGAGAGACAGTGAAGGATTGCTCTGGAGAGCACTTTGCTCACATTAGGATTAAACTGCACTTAGGAAGCTATGCAGAAGCAGGCATCTTTGTAATTTGTTTTGGGCTACAGTTGTTATGTTCTTAACCTTTCAGTAGATGGGATTTTAAAATGTGGAAATAAGGGAAAAAGGAATTAATTGTAAGGGATTCTTGCCTCTCTTTTTTTAATACTTATCACTATTTCTGTTCTATCTTTTGTTTCCAGTTACAAGAAAACACATGAGACCCTGAGCCATGCAGGACAAAAAGCAACAGCAGCCATCAGCAATGTAGGAACTGCCATCAGCAAGAAGTTTGGAGATATGAGGTATAGGGATCTGCTGCTTCTCTGATTTTATTTTGAGGACAAAAAATATAAGTCATCTGTCAGCTCTTGCTTTTCCTTCTACATTAGTGTTTTAAAGGTTCAAGTACCTAACACTCAAGTTAGAGTGTCTTATAACATTCATGGGTTCAAACAAAAAGAAGGGATAACAATGAATGAAGATGTAATTCTTATTTGAGTCCTTGTTTAAAAAAGTGCAATTTGAAATGTTTTTGGAATAACTTTGCAAGCTCAAGGAAAAGTACAAGTAAAATGGAACAAAAAAATGCAGTTAGATGTTTATTAACCCAATTTTATTCAGATTCTGAACAAAATTCTGGATTCTGGAGAGCAACACCATCTGCAGAAACCAAGCCTGCCTTGGAGCTGCTTGTAGAAAGATAAATCAAAAAATATCTCAGGCTATTTTTTATCAGCTTTTTCAAGATGTACAAAGGCAAAATTTTGTTCTGCAGTTGTATGTATAAAAAAGGTGTGGTGAAAGTAACAGGAGTTGAGGTCAGGAGAACTGTAACTTAAGTACAACTTACATGTCAGGATTTGTATGTTATGTATGTTTAAAAGTGTTGGTCTTGAAGTTCCTCAGAATGATAGCATAAATGAAGAAATTGTACGCTGTAAACCAGCACTTCAGTTTTCAACTTGGTAGCAAGATTACAGAACTTCTTCTCAGGTGTTTTAGGGCGCTGATTTTTTGTGATGAAATAAATGGACATGGGTAACTATAGTATTTTGTTTGAGCTGCAGAATTAGGGTCTAATGTATTAGAGATATTGATAGGTACACACTTTTTTTTATCATTTTGTTATGTATGAGGTAACCATATCCTAAGATCTGTGTGAATCCATTTTACAGTATTTCAAGTATATATGGTTTTGTTGGTTTTTTTCTGCAGAAGGCTGAAGCATAGTTCTTGGCAGCTATAACTTATTATTTTCACTTCTTTACTTTGAATCTTAAATCTTTAAGAGTTCCTCCTTTATACCTACCTTTTACATACAGCTTAATGTATGTACATTACAAAAGTACTACTGTTTTTCCAGGTGAAACTAAAAAAGGAAAATCTTCATCACTGCATGATCTGCTTTACAATGTCTATTTCCACACTGCAGTTTAAAATGGAAATGTAGTGAGTGACTTGCAAGCAGAGTATGAACATGAACTAAGAATTGTTTGACATGACAGAGTTAAACATCCATAGGTAGTATATGCCTAGAGAAGGATATAAGAATAAGGAGGCATGCAGTTACATTTTCCTAGTACATTTTTTTAGCATTCAACAACCTGGGAGCTGAAAACTTTCTAAAACAGAGATTTGAGCTTTCATTTAAAAGTCTTTGAAGGGTTTTTCTTCATTAATTTATGCTGGGTTTTTTTAAATTTATTTTAACTTGTGTGAGCTTTTGACATTCTTAACACCTCATGTCTCCCCAGATGAACAGATAGTTATGTGGTAAAGAAGTGTGTGGTTTAATTGTTTGTTCATTCATTCCCTATTCTGAGTCTCCCTGGTCTTTCCTTTGATGCCTTCTGGCTCTTCTGTTATGAGAAACAGTGAGTGTAGTTCTTCAGCCATCCTTCATGTCACTCATGATTTCCTGTGGTTTTATCGTATATCACTTCAGTTCCCTCTTTTCCAGGCTGAGGCTCCAGTTACATCAGTTGCTTTCATGGGCCTTTTTCCTACCATTATTTATTCTTACTGCCTTCCCTGCATTCATGGTTGTATTCTGAGAAATGCGTGAGATGCAATGTGCTGCATGTGGCACCAGCATATCTTCTGTTTCATTTTCTGTTCTTTCCTAACACTTCCTCCTGTGAAAAAGATAAGTCCACTGCTAAGTGAACAGGTCCTGTTGCTGCTTCCATGCTTTAGATCCTACAGCAGTGACCAAAGAGTTGATGTGCAAATACCTTGAACACTGGCTCTTGATCATAGAGGGAAGGATGACTCCGACTTCAGTACTTCTCAGGTCCTGTTGCTTGTGCTTTGCATAGGCTGTGAGATTAACTGCAAAGGTAGAAATGCCTTCACTGTAACAGAACATGTTTTTCCTTTAGTGTTTCCCGTAATTAATCACTGTTACCAAATTCTTTTGCCTTACCTATCAGTATCAACGCCCATGGCGACCACGCTTCTGACTAGCCCTTGGAAAGCAGATGGGTGGTATTTATCCCACTAGCCCTTTAGCCAAGGGCTCAAAGCAGAGGCATAAGTCCATAAGCATTTTGATTAATCGAGAAGCTTGTTTCTAGTAGCTTGCTTTGATCAAAATTATTACCTTGAACCTTGCTGGGAATTTTTCAGGAAAATATGAACTGCCAGCACTGCCATTTTTTGTGGACACTTACTGTTTTCAGTTAAGTTCTCAGTTTGGAGAGTTTTCTTGACACTTGATGATGAAGAAGGAAACAGTATAGCCATAGTTCCATAAAGCATGGCATGACTTGGGCCTTCTGCATCACTGAGCATCCTAAATCCAAAGTAATGGTCGGTATGCTTCTCTCAGCAACAAAGCTGGCCTAAGATCTTGGCTCAATTTGGGCAGGTGCAGTTCTGTATGGGGTTACACTGTAAACCTTGTCACTTAAATTACCTGGTTTTACAAATCTTCCCCACTTCCACTCCAATGCCAGCCATGTTTGGGGGAGTAAGCTGTAAGGGGGCATCCATTCTTTGTTTCATTGTTTGCTTGCTTTTTTGCTAATTCAAATAATTTTATTTCAGTGATCTAGTATATGGATTATCACTGCCCTCTCCCATAATGCTGATTTAAACACACAGCAGACTCTAGCCTAATTCTCTTGGTTGGGCATTAAGGCTGATAGTCACCAAGGGCATCCAGGTGCAAATCCCTGTTCTGCTTTCATTCAGAGCAGGCACTTGAAACTGATTTCTAAAATCCAGATGATCATCATAATTCCCAGTATGTTCAGCAATCTGGTGTGTTTGGCCTTTACCCTCTGCCTGTAGTGATGGTGATTTTGAAAGGCCTTGTAGTCAGCCTGACTCTTAAATATTGAAGCCTACCACCTTTATGAAACAAAATTCTGCTTTCCAGGTTGCCTGCTCTGTCAGCTGTACAGAGCACCACATGATGGCCCTGCTCATTGCAGAGCTGTGTGACTAGATGACCTTAAAAGGTCCCTTCCAACCCAAAGATTCTATGATTGTATGAAACACATATATTTCTGTCCTGAAGATGCGGGATCTTAATTAAGAACCTGAAAGATACTTCATCTTGTATTATCTCTAAAAATATTTACTAAAATATCATATATCAGCAACAGGCCAGATAGACTCCCCCGAATGTGCTGTTTTTCTGTGCTAGAATTTGACAAGATGAAATCTACCAGAAAGAAAGAAAAATTACAAAATTCCGTGTGTCCCAAAGAACAGGGGAGCCACCCTTTTGGGACAAAGTGCTTTTCATGCAGCTGCTGTGCTTCTCCTTCATCCCCACCCCAGCTTCCCAGTGTCGCAACTCTCTAATTCATTTTGTACATGACTAATCGTTAGCATTTTACATCTTCTAAATTTTTTATTAATTATTAGTGCTTATAAGGTCTCTTACAGTTGTAATGCATTCTATTTAATATTATCATGTTACTAGAAATACCAGAAATGCACATAAAACCAGTATACACATACTTTTGCTTTGGGATACAAACCCAAAGTAAATATAGTTAAGAGGATAGATCTTGATGAATATCAAGATTAATGATTAATTAATGATATGCCACCAGGATTTTTTGTTGCCCCTCGACCTCCAACTCATGTTATTTCCTTTAACATTTTCTGACATGTAGAAGGAAGGCAAAGGGGAAGAGGGGAGTCTCAGGTCACTCATAGGCTGTGATACAAAGTTGAGGGTATTTATTCCTTGCTCCTTTGCATACTGGTAAAGTTTGGATCTTTTCATGAAATACTGTTGGACTGCTCTGCAGCTGCCTGTGTGTATCTAAGAGTTTCAGCCGTGCTGATGGCCTTTTTAGAAATAAGTTGTGATACAAAGTGCTAGACTTTCTGATTTTTTTTTGTTAGCTTTAAAAAAAAAATAAAGGAAACTATGTACACTATACTATTACATGTATGCTACCATATACGTTACTACTACACAAGTAAATGCATTTAAAGATTAAGCTAACAAAGGCATGCATGCAAATTAGGATGTCAGCAGTTATGCTGCTTATACACCCTTCATTCAGCTGTCTCCTACATTTTCTTTAATTACATGATCATGCAGCCCCCTTTCAAATTCAGTGCCTGGGATAAGCCAGCTCTAAAGATGAACAAAGGTAATAAAATGCCTCATTCCTGCCAGGATTTGGAAGGCACATGTGGAAAGAGACAGAAGACTGCAGGGAGGGAGAGCTTGGGGGCATGACTGGGGCAGTTGAATGTGCCCCTCAGAGATGATGGCAGTCAGCGCAGAAGGCACGTGAGGTCCCAGAGGTGTGGAAGAAGGCAGAGTTCATCCCTCTGGAAAGGGCCAAGGGAAGTTCTGGGAAATGCAAAGGAGATACTGGGGGAATGCATTAACCTCTTGTTTTCTAAGAGTCTAGAAGGTAGCATGATGGCAAAACCATAAAAGGGTTTATCAAGAACAATTATCTTGAACTGACAGCACAACACCTGTCATAGAGTACAGAGGGGAGGCAGGAGATGTGATAGAGCCTGACTTTGATAAGGCTGTCCGTGCTGTTTTCACTCCTGTAAAGGAACTAGAGAAATACAGTTTAGGTGTTACTGCTTTAGCAGGAAGAGGGCATAGGGAGTTGAGAATGATTTTCAAAGAATAGGTCTCAGTAGCTCACCATAATGCAGGATTCTGCAGGCATCTGTCCCGAGTCTGTTGTCTTCATCATTTTCAATACAGATTTAGATGATGGCATCGTATGTACACTTAAAATCCCCAGATGACTGCAGTGGGAGGGAATGCAAGCACTTTAGATTACAGGATTAGAATTCAAATTTATTTTAAATGATAAAATAGAAATGTAGGAAAGTGTAAGGTGCTTTATTGACACATGGAAAAAAGTCAAAAGCAGAGATGGGGAGCACTGACCAGCCAGCTAGGCAGTGGCTTTGCAGATAAGAGCCTAGCAAGTGCTAGGCTAGTGGCTCACAAATGCAGCAGGAGTCAATGCTGTCACACTATCATTGCTAACACACATTTAGTTCCAGCAAGCGTTACAGGAGTGTTGTCTATAAGATTCGAAAGAGAATTGCTCTGCTCAGCTCTGATGAGGACTTGGCTGGAGTATTCGGGCCAGTGCAAGGGCACTGCCCTTGGAAGGATGTGCAGATGAACTGGAAGGAATGGGGAGAAAAATAAGAAAATAAAAAAATCAGCTTCAGAAAATACAGGCAGTGAGAGTGTTTGAACAAGTTGGCTTTTAGGCTAGACAAAGGCTGAATAATGAAAGGAGACGGGAGGATGTAGTCAGGTAATGTGAGAGATCAGGCAAAGCATTCAGCTATGAAGCTGAATAGGGGCACAGGTTATTTCTGAAGGCTGTGAAATCTCTCACTGGAGGTTTTTAGAAGCAGGTTAGGCCAATATCTGTTGGAGATGGCTCAGGTATAATTAATCTGCTGTAGTGCTGTGGGAGTTGATTTTTGTTGTGCCTTTTTGGTTTTTTTTATTGTCGTGGTGGTGGAGTTTTTGCATGGCCTTTTGCTGTGCATTTCCAGGATTCACAGTTCATCTTGAGGGTGCTCACAGGGCAT
>NW_010532408.1:33045-44437 GCF_000687285.1 Phaethon lepturus | reverse complement strand
AGGCTGCTGAGAGCCCCTCAGGGCGCGGGTGGAGGCCGCTCCGCTGAGGAGTCCCCTCCTGGCGCCACTGCGGCCCCGGGAGCGGCCCTTTCCCGTGGGGATGCGCTTGTCCCTCTCCATATTCAGCATTGCCCAAATTTGTGACTTCTCGTAGGAAAATATGCTCTGCAAGGGCGTTTCAGGGAAGTAAATACATTATAAAGTATTAATTGCCAGCTCTGCTTACACCTTCACTTAAGAAAAAGGGACGTTTGAAGGTCTGCTATTAGTTATTCTGAAAGATTTAACAAGTTTTATGTTGTGATGTCAAGTTAGGATCAATGTACTCGACACTATACATGAAGACAATAAGTGTAATGTGTTAGAAAATAAAGCTGGTTAACATAATTCAGGTTTTTGAATCACACTTAACAATGTGGTAGTACTGCAGACTTCTGCTAATTAGTTTATAAGAAGTTACTCATTTTTAGCTGTTCCATATTTCTGTTAGTGCCTAAGTAACTGAATGAATGTACTGAAAGGAAAGCTGTTGAGACGGTTTTGCTGTTCAGTGTGGTGTAAAAAGTACTCGATCTGTGCAGTGAAGTATCCTAAGTAAATACGGTAGAGAAGGAACTATATGTGATTTTTCTAGACTGGGACTGCTGCTTCTTGGGTCTTGTGTTGGCTTTGTGCTAATAGTGGTAATAAACGTATTATTGTACTCGAGTCTGGTGAACTCTTTTGGTTAAAGTTCCTTGACACAGGCTTCTATAAAAGGGAGAAATCGAAATGATTTGGCTAAAATACACTCTTTTAATTGGTGATAATAAAAGCACATTTTTTTTTTAGGCAGATGTTTTTCTAGCAACTGCAGGTGTTTTGCACATAGCATAAAAGTTCTGTATGGATCACTTTCATTTTATTTCATAGGCTGGTCGCCTGCTGATACGGAAGTTAATCGCAGAGAAGTTGTGCATACCTTGGAATGAAATACACTTGCAAAGGACATCAAAAGGAAAACCTTTCCTGGCAAATAATGTATTCAGTATCTATTCAAATTACAACTTCAATGTCTCTCATCAAGGCGATTTTGCAGTTCTTGCAGCTGAGCCTGAGCTTCAAGTTGGCATTGATGTTATGAAGACTAATTTACCAGGTAATGCATTATGGTGACCAAACCAGATTCTGTAGTGTTTTAGTGCCGAACATTTTAACATTTACCAAAGAACCAATGTGTGTCCTAGAAATTTAGTGTAACTAGAAGAGACTGTATGAATGTATTGCATATTTGCTTTTTTTTTTTAATTGTTAAATGCACTCCTCATTGTTTATTTAAGGTTTTCTGTTATGCCAGATATGGATATATTTCCAGTTTAGAAAAGCAGAACCCTGCAAAAATAAGGTCATGAATCCTGCTATGATATTGGCAGGACTGGTGTCTACAGATATTGTAATTATGAGTTTGCTGTTTGTTATGTAGAAGCAGGGACAACTTTCCAAGTAGAGACAGTGGGATGCATCCCCATGAGAACTTCAGTGACTGTTACTCACTTGTTCCATAAGTGTGGACATTTTATGTGTCAGCACCAGGCCCAGTAGTGTAGCAAACTGGCATCAAAGATATGCTACAAACGTGCAGAAATCCTCCATGAGAAAGGATCATGAGGGAACATTTGAGGTGCCCCTGGTAAAAGGCTAAACTTCACAAACTTTAGTTGGTGGACTGTTTCTTTGTATGAGATGTTGCGCTAACCTCACTGTATTAGTGAACCTCAGGACCCAAATTATAAATTAGAATTGTAGCAAAGTGTATTTTTAAGTACAGTTTTATGAAGATCATTTTGTTCATAAATGTTCACTGACGGATGACTGGGTTCACGGAGGAACATACTGGGATTTATCATTTACTGGAATTTTAGTTTTTGAGAATCTTCCTCAAATGTTTAACCAGGTATGACAGTAATAGCTGTGTTCTTAGGTTGTGGAGAGAGATTTTCTTCTATTTGCCTAGCATTTTATGCTAAAAAATAATTTTTGTAGTAAGGTAAAGATGCAAATAAACCCTGGCTGGATAGCTTTATAATCACTTTACACCTTTTTAATGTTTATTACAAGTGTACGCTTTGGATTGGCTTGTTTAGCTAAGATGCACAGAAACTTTACAAAGTCCAAAATGAAGTTGCTTCTCTCTGTAACACTTCCATCTACTGTAGACCCTCACTCAAGAGGGTGGTCAGCATGTGATGCCACATTATAGCCCATGGAGGACCCCACACCAGCGCAGTTCTGTATTTTGTGACGGGAACTGTGCCCTGTGGATAAGGCTGCACTGGAACAGGTACACCCTGAAAGGACTGCAGTAATGCAGGGCCCAAATATCCCATTAAGCCTGAGGCCAGTGCTTTTATCATAGCTCTCCCAAACAAAACAAAGTGATGTCCTGGCTGTGTCTCTTCCTAGTGTCTCGCATGCCTGCAGCCTGTTTGCTGGGGAGGCAGACTGACAGAGAAGGCCTTAACACTGTGCAAACACTGCAGCAGTAGATAAAATATTGGTGTGGCATCAACACTGTTTCAGGCATAGATCTAAAACACAGTGCTGTATGGACTGCTGTGAAAAATATGAACACTCAGACCCAGTACCCTTGGAAACACTTTGGCTGCACTTGCCACAGGCCTTACCACAAGACTCCCTGATCACTCATTTTAAAAAGCTTTCCAGTTTCAGCAGGTAAACATCAAAAATGAAAATCAAAACGTTCTAACATTTTTCTTTGTATTTTAAGCTTTTCTTGGGGAATGAAAAATTGAAATTCATTTATACATGCCATATATGGAGGTAGGGATATCTTGTGTCCTCTGCTGGCATTTTACGCAGCTGGAAATGTAGCTGACATTTTAAAGACACATTGCTAATGTCCATATGACAAATCTTATGAAATGTGTTAAACTCTCCTGAAGTAGGCAATAATTCTGAAAAGTAGAGGTTTAACTTTACATTTAGGTTCAGAAACCTGTATTTGTATTACTTCTCCATTTTGGAATATAACGCATTCAATTTTGTAAGGGAATATATTCTTGGTTCTTTTCCAGTTAATGGAGAAAATAGCTTTTAACTTCAATATTAGCTGGCTTTATTTTAAAAAAAAACCCACACAACCAAAATCTACTGCTTCCTTTCTTTTGTATTTTTTGCTCACTTGTTCAGTATTCCTTTCTAATTTCCCTGATATTAAATCACTGAAATACCAATAACTCAGTGTCCATTGATCTATTGCTCATTCTGCAAGCAGTGTCGGGACAAATCAAGGTTCTTTTACCTTGTGTCTGAGTGTATTCTTCATTCAGTGTCTCTAGTCACTGCTGTCAGAAGAGGAGTGGAATCAAAGTTAGGCTGTCAGTATATATTGTTGTTTACTCTTAGTTATGTCAACTTTAGCAGGCTAAATTTAGGAAAAAAATATCTGGAGTAAATCCTGTTGATGATGTTTTGGTTGCTATTCTGCTCTGTCACATAGCTTTTTGATTGCCTATCCTATGGTTTCTGAAAAACAACATGAAGCTGAAGTTTAAAGTAGGAATTGGTATCGGGGAGAGAATTTAATCTTAGCAGAAACGTAGGAAAAGTGGTGAAACTGAACTCAACTTTTATTGTAAGTAAAGCCAGGGTTTAGATACGACATTCAGTTCTTAATTTCGTCAGTAGCAAGAGAAGCTCCTGCCAACATGTCCTAGAATTGTTGATGGCAGCAGTCGTGACCTCTTAGCATAAAGCAAATGTTGCCACATCCCCCTGGGCAGCTGCACTCAGCAGCTGTGTGGATTTAATTTGTGAATATGAACTGGTGAGGCTAAACTCTTTGAGATCTGATACAAACTGGCTTCAGTGTTTTTACCCATAGAGAGGAAAATGGTGGTTATTCTGGAGATTCTTGTGATTCCAAAGACTAAATGATGGAATTAAATTGGTGCTTTTGTAATAAAGTGATACTGAAAAACTCTGTATCCAGACGACCAATCTGAAACAAGCGAGTGACAGATGCGGCCTTCTAGGATTCCTCAACATGGGTCCTTTATCCACCTTTATCCATGGCTACTTTATCCACCTCTCTCTCTTTAGTCAGAGATCTAGGTATCTATTAACAGAAAAAGGGGCTATGAAGACAAATCACTGTATCCACAATCTGAATTCATGGTGGCAAGCTTCACAGTGTATACAGAGGAGTAAAAAATGCATCGTTACAAAATTTGTGGCTTTCCTTTCAGATATCTGAAGTTCCACAGCTAGCATAGTCTGTCTTGAAGTAGTGTAGCTGTCAGCAGCTTGTGTACATCTTTTCTATCTTTTGATGAGGAAAGGAACTTCAATGCTTGTCATTATGCATATGAAAGCACTGTTGTGTGTCGGTGCCTGGTTGTGCAATTATTTTCCACATTATGTAACTTTACATAAATATTTGTGAATTAAATAAAAAAAACCCCCGAGGTTCACATTTTAAAGAGGTTTTGTTTATAGCCATACATCTTCCTTTTTGGAATTATAATTTGTATTTTTGGAAAAGAAATATGATACTAATGAAACTTGGTTGATTGTATGTGGGAAAGGGAGCCAGCAAACAAGCAATATTAAAGATTTAATATTAAAATATTAAATTAATTTTAAGTTATAGTCTCTGCAGTATGAACTAAAGCTAGTAGTTTTTTCACCTAAAATTTTTCTGAGAAAGATTTTTGTCTTCGTAGAATTATCTGGAACTGTTCTTACTGCTGTGCTATGAATATATAACTTTGATTGTACCAGTATTGTTTTACCGATAGTTCCACTGAGTGGTGCTCTTGCTCTGCAGTTGCTAAGTACATTATATTTCTGAAAGTGAATCCACTATAAATCTTTCTCTGGAATAGCTACAAGGACAAAGAGTTTCCTATGTACAAAGTACATTACAGCAGTTTTTTTGTGGTTAAGCAAGCATTTGAAAAAAACCCAAGTACTTCATCTTGTGATGTTATCCAACAGAATCTCGACTGAGGTCTCCAATATTCTAGTTCTTATATTCCTTTATTGTTCAACCGGTGAACAAAATACGCAGCGCAAATATACAAGATAGTATCATGCAGCTCAAAGTTTTGAGAAATACCCTATTAGTGTGCTAGTATGTAACAAGCACACAACCTGGTGCACATAAACATGTCACTTCTTAATCTGTGGTATTTTTCATAGAATCATAGATTCTTTGGGTTGAAAGGGACTTCTTAAGGTCATCTAGTCCAACCCCCCTGCAATAAGCAGGGACATCTTCAACTACAGGTTGCTCAGAACCCCGTCCAATCTGACCTGGAATGTTTCCAGGGATGGGGCATCTACCACCTCTCTGGGCAACCTGTGACAGTGGTTCACCACCCTCGTTGTCAAAAATTTCTTCCTTAGATCTAGTCTAAGTGTACCCTCTTTCAGTTTAAAATCATTACCCCTTGTCCTATCATAGCAGGCCCTGCTAAGAATTCTGTCCCCATCTTTCTTATAAGCCACCTTCAAGTACTGGAAGGCTGCAATAAGGTCTCCTTGGAGCCTTCTCTTCTCCAGGCTGAACAACCCCAACTCTCTCAGCCTGTTCTCATAGCAGAGGTGTTCCATCCCTCTGATCATTTTTGTGGCACTCCTCTGGACATGCTCCAACATGTCCATGTCTTTCCTGTGCTGAGTTTTCCAGAGCTGGACGAAAGCCTCCAGGTGGGTTCTCACCCAAGCAGAGTAGAGGGGCAGAATCTCCTCCCTCGACCTGCTGGCCATGCTGCTTTTACTTATGTGCAGTAAAAAGCCACCTGTTTCCATATTACTTTTGCTGCATTATTAAAATTTGAAAAATGAAACTACTGCAAGACATAGCCTTCTTCAAAGGTGAAGGCAGGCCACACAAGAATCTATTCTTAGCAGTGCAAATAGAGACAGTTCTACAAAAGTTCCACAGGTATGCAACAGTTTATCACCTTTTTCCTTTATTCTGTTATTGATCTACATAATGTAGCAATGGTAGAAAAGGAAGATGTCCTCTTTAGGTATTGTGTGTTGTTGCATTGGTTATCCAGCAGGTTATTGTTGCAGATTTAAACCAGGCTTTCAGTTTACTTGTCTTTGAAGAATAACTGAGATCAATTATTTTTTTCTTCTCTTCAGATCAGTTTAGGATGAACTCTTGAATCATTTGTGGAAATGCATCTTGTACTGTAAATTTGTTAATGGTAGTAATTGTGGGCATTATTTGGCAAGAGAGGTAACGCATATGAAATTATTTTAACCCTTTCACAAAAGAAATAAGGAGGATTCTCACAGTACTGCTAACTCAGCGTGTGGTAATGTATTTGATATTTAACTCCGGGACAAGAAATTTTGCAACAAGTGTCAGCTTGGTTTGAGAAGTGTGTGGGATGTTGATTTACCAGTCACTTAAATCCCGTAAAGTAGAACATTTCAGAGACTTAGGAAATAATTATAGCTTAATAAAGATTGCTTTGAGCATTTGAAAAAAGTTTAGATTTTAGGTTCAAGAGCTTTCCTGCTGTGTAAGTGAATTTCTTTTCAGTAATGCAATCTTCTAGCTTAGATGGAATTACAAAGGTAAATAAATTAACAGTTAATTCCTGATCTTTCATAATCAACCTGCAATCTTTCTTGCCTATTGCATTACATTTACTTTGATCTGGGTATCTCCAACCTCAATGTAATCCAGAATTAAATATTTGACATGCAATAAAATTAGCATTTCTCATTGATCTTTTGGGTTTATGCTAGGTTTTCTTATTAAAAGACAGAAGAGGGTAAATTTTCTGCATGTGAATTTTACAGAAAATTCATTTGATCTAAAAATACTTCCTGAAATGCTTTTTTAAGAAAGTAGGCTATTACGTACAAACACCTGATTGTTTCAAACTGTTTTTCTCTGAGGCAAAGAAATACAGACAGAACTTAACTAATTTTTCTTTTTTATTCTCATTATTTCATCACTGACGTGAGACAATACAAGAGATGATAGAGAGCTTCACATCAGAGATACGTCACACGTGAACTGGAGTATCTAAGTCCCACATGACGAAGCTAAATACCATGCTTCAGTCCAGCTAGTGTAGGAAAGCTCTCTTTCTCCAACCATTTATAAACTTTGTGCTGTTTCTTTTGGTAGTCATAAACTAAATTGAGAGTTAAGACACACCTACGTTGTAGTTAAGATATTGGGCATGTCTTTTATCTAGCAGCTATGTTCAAGTTTCTGAACTTGTAATGCTTTTTAATTGACACTTTTCAGCTTTTGCAACAAGAATTTCTTGACCTAGAAAGAAATGCCAAAACAGATTGTCTTTGGAGTGGTTTTGTCCTTCTTATGATGCCTTAACATTAACAGTCTGGGTCAGCTGTCCCAGCTGTGTCCCCTCCCAGCTCCCCGTGCACCCCCAGCCTGCTCGCTGGCAGGCCAGCACAAGAAGCTGGACTGTCCTTGACTGCTCAGCAACAACCCAAAACATCAGCACATTATCAACAGTTTCTCATCCCAAATCCAAAACACAGTCTCACACTAGCTTCTGTGAAGAAAACCAGCTCTATCCTGGCTGAAACCAGGACACCTTAAGCAAAGTTGTAATTGTTCTTGTTTTTCTTGTATTTCAGTAAATCTCTTGGCAGCAGTCAGCATCTAATCTTTTACTACAAGAGATAATTGCCAAATTATTAGCTAATGGTACAGCTATAGATTTGTAGATGCACTGTTTGGGACGAAGAAATTAATGAAGACTTTAAGTTAAATGTTAATTGTAATTGATTAAGGAAGTCAGAATTTATAAATATGAAGACATAATTTTTAGATGTAAAGTATTGTTAAAAGAGCTAACTAATATCCTTGTTGAACTAATGAATCGTAATGGTCATATGCCCTTACACTGAGTAAACGGGGAGGAATTTCTTTGTTCTTGTTCTATTTGAAAATGTGAATCTTAATGGCCATCTTAAACATACTTATTACATAGCAGTTTCATTATTGTGCTTTATTTAGTAATATTTCTAACACTGTTTTAACCTGGAGTTACATCACATTTGTAAAAAACACTTGTACATTCTGGTAATTGACTAAGCACCAATGCTTGATAAACTGTGAAAGGAAAATTTGATACTGTGATTGAATTTCATCTTTGAGGGGAAATTGTTTCTTTCTAAAAAGCCTATCTTAGTCCTTTATGATTGTTTTTTAATAGAATAGAATAGAATTTTTTAATAGAAAAACATAAAACCATTTGGATTAAAATAGAAACAGGTATCAAAATATAGAACAGTAAAAATGGATTTGTGGAGAATAGGTATGTTTAAAATGAGGCATAAATTAACAATTAAGAAAGAAAAAAAACTTAAACCAAGAGCTTTTAATACAAATAAAAGGTGGAACAAAGAGAAACTGTAAGAACGCTTGCCAGGTTTGGGGTTTTTGTTTGTTTGTTTGTTTGTTCCTGAAGTATCCTTCTGCACATTGAATTTACAATAGTCACAATTTATTCCTTAATTGTTTTTTTTGGAAATTAAGTTGTACATTCAAAATGAGGTGCTAAAGAGAATTGAATTTTAATTTTATTTCTTTTCCACAAAACTGAAATTACTTCTCAGCCCACACTAATGAAAGTTAGCTTTGGCTTTCCAAATTGAGGAATTCTGGCAGAAAGAACGTGACAGGAGGGCCAAGGTTAAGTAATTATTATGTAGGTATTAAGAATTTGCTTTTCGAGGAGTTTTTTTGCTAACATGACCCATTTCCATTAGCTTCAGCTCTACAAATACATATATTTGTTGCAAGAATTGGAAAGTAGAAGCTGTCTTTATGTTGTCAAAAGCTTATTTGGATGTTGTCTGTGCAGTAGTTAGTTTGGAGCTCTTATTAGTTTCAAGGTCAGGAGACAATGTTAGACAATGTTTTAGAGACAGATTTGCAGATTTTGAGACTGACTTATGAAATGGTAGAAACACATCTTAAATATTTAACATATCCCTTCAGTAACTGTAAAAAAAATAGCCTCAGCTAGATTTCCCTGACGTATTTCCTTTCTAAGAGAAATTCTGATTTTTAACAAGGCAAATACTTGTATATTTCCTCACTAAGGGTGACAGGTTGCTGTTGTCCTGTCAGGTTTTCAGGAGTTTAGGATCAGGAGACTTTTGCTGCTTCTATAGGTAGCAGTTTTCTTGCCCTATATCGGGTTGGTGCTCTGAGTTCTAGGCATTAATGCCTGTGTTATGTGCTGTGTTGTGTTTTGATGGAAAATCCGATCTTGTAGTGCATTAAAAAACTGTTACTTGCCCGATATAGTTTTCCTGTCTGTTCATTAGAATTGTTGGATTTTGTCTTAAATATGTAAGATCTTTTTCCTAGCAAAACCAATTTAATAATAACATAGCAAACACTTGGAGATAGTATCTGGTACAGGTGAATGGACCATTGAAGGACATCAGTTTTTCAGTGTGGGCCATGCTCTGCTTTTGCCACAGTGCAATACGTTTATTGTCCTCTTGCATCTTTTCTTGTGTAGCCTGTCGGATAGAAGGATAGCTCCTGCAGTGCTGGTCTGGAGCTATGTGTAAGTTGATTTGTGTGTTGATAGGGAGGAAGGATGTGGGGAGACAACATGCTGAATGACTAGCAGACCATGGTCTCTTCTCTGTGGGAAGACCAAATAAAACATGTTGGGTTTTAGCTGTCAAGTGGGCCAAACAGTCTTTCAGGTGCTGGCAAGCCAAACAAATGACTTCCCAGGTTTTGTTTTTTTAAAGCATGTTCTTACATGCTTACTTTCACTGTTATATAGGAGAGATTGATTCCCAAATCTAAAACACTAATGCTTTTTCTGCCATCTTAGAGGTTTTTTGGGACTTTTGAAGGGGGAAAAGAGGGAAGGATGGTGTATACACAGAAGTGGGGATGTTTGAAGTGTGAAAATCATAAGGCACATTTTTACTGCATCTGTCTGTGAGATTCACGTTCTCAGACAGGCTTCTGTGCAGTATCCTGACTTCTGCCGTCGCAAGGAACTCTGTTGTTCAGTGGCTTCGTTACTGCAGTAGGATATCATGATGTGGAAGGACATAGTCCCAGAGTGTGTGTGTGTCAATATCAAGGACCGTTTCCACACCAAACACCGAATTTAGAAGAGAGATCTCTCATAAGACTCTTACAGAGAAACCATCTCAATCTGAATCAGGTTGTGCTTTCTAAGGTCACAGAGCTTCCTGAGGGAGGGAAAATTGATTAGTTAAATCAAGGAGGTGTTAGGAAGTGTGAATAGTAGTTAAATTCATGTGGAAGGTGAAGATGACTTAGGTACTGAGAATAGGCTTTTTTCCCCTTCTTTTGTCCAATATAACATTTATGTACCAAGATGAACCCAATGCAGTCCCAGGTTCTACAGTGGTACTGGTTTCTTAGAAATGGGAATACTCTCCCTATAATCACATTTTCACTAAAGTACCTACCCTTTCCTTCTACTGTTATCTCGATACTTTTATGGTTCACTAGCAACAATTAGCATACCATGTGGGTGGTGATGTTTTGCAGTATACCTGTTTCAATGTGAAGATAGAACTGGATAACATCCCCCTTGTGCTGGAATGTTTGTCTATGCATCTCATAGCAGCACCATACATACTTGCATGCATATATATACATGCATACCAGTATATGTGTGTATGTATGTATATGCTTTTATATATATATGAATATGTGTGTGTAGATATATATGTACACGCACACATTGTATATTTTATAGTGTGAGAGTTAATCTGATTTCTCTTCACTGGAGGTATGAAGTGATCCAGTTTTGACATTGGGTTGTCATCCTCCTAGCAGTGGGTTTTTACTTGTCTGTTTTCTGGGAATAGTAGAGGGTGTTAAGTGGTAGACTTTCTTCAAAATACTTATTTTTAAGGAAAGGATTAATCATCAAAGCTTTCAGTCAGTATAATCTTTCTGTATGTGTAGAAAGGTCGTCTAGTACATGATTTCATAAAATGTTTGAGAGATCTGGTGGCCTGGTAGTACTACTGTAGTATAAGTAGATGGTCAGGCATATATCTTATATGTGTGTGCTATGGCACTAACAACTAGGTTTTTGTTGTCTTTTTAAAGAGTAACAGAAGAAGATCTAGCTCCATTAAAACATGTTATGTTCCTAAGTGTCTGTTACCCTTAAAGAGATCTGAGCATGTTTGATTTTTTTGACTTTTTTTTTTTTTACAACTATAGTTATGTCCTCACAACTCAACCACAATGGCTTTATAAAAGAAAGTCTATTTTTATGTTTATTTAGATTTTGGGGGTTTGTGGTTATTTTTAGTGTGGTGCATTGTAACCTCGTGAGTGTTGAAAGGAAGTAGAATTCCTGCT
>NW_010532408.1:0-33014 GCF_000687285.1 Phaethon lepturus | reverse complement strand
CTGACAAAATGGAATGATTGCTTTAACTGTTTGATACGTTCTACAATGGAAAACTGATTAAAATGCAGTTTTCATGGGGTAGTTTATCTTGTTGCTGAAATACTGTGGCTACCTAAAGCTCTGCTGGCTGTAGGCATACAACCTCTTGGAAAGAGCTTAAGCAAGTAAAAGGTATAACCATTGACATAGTCAAGTTAAGAAAGGGTTTGTTATTTTATTACTGCTCATTATCTTTTTTGTTGTTACTGTTCGGTTATAAATAAGTACATTTCATTAAGAATTTGGGATTCCTGAATCATCTTAGTGATTAAGACCCCATGTATTTTAAATACATTTATTTTATCTATTCAGAAGCAAGCTAAAACTATGCACTTGCACCCAGGTGTGATTATGCTGGTAAGTTCTTCAATGGCAAGTATATATTACAGTTGAATGTTTGGCATAGAAAGAAGATGTAAAAATATGCTGGAGTCTGAACAAAATTTGAGAGCATCTGGCATTTTTTGTACGTTTAGAATGAATGACAAAAACCATAGATCTGTTGCAGACCATACACTCCTGTCTGTAAATTGATCAGATGTGATGTATCTAGTTAACGTTTTGTGACTTCTCTTTTTTTTTTTTTTTTTAATCCACTTTTTTTTTTTTTTTTTTTTTTTAAACCAAAGCCATACCTATGTCAAAATTGCTATTTTTCCAGTGCAGTTTTGGAGGTAGAGCTATCTAATCCATTATTATTCTTTACTTTCTTTTGTTTAACATTGACTATTAGGGCAGCTTGCTTAAATATTCATCACTGCTCTTAGACCCAGTCATAGCAATGCTATTGAAACCTTAGCAGTTTCTCTAACATTGCAAAGACTTACCTATCCTAACTGCAGAGAAGGTATCAAACATTATCAAATTATGTCAGCCTTTTAATGACTTTTCCATTTTTACAATCTGGGAAAAGTTGAGGTAATTCTAAGGAGGCAACTTCAAATTTTCTGACATTTTAAAGTTAATGCTGCTTCTCTGAGGTACCCCAAGATAAAATCTATCATCAATAGTTACATGATGAGAATGGATGTTTAACATGTATAGCACTGGAAGAATTGCAGGATACTGGCAGGAATTTTCCAATTCGCACTAAAGCTGTGTGAGCTAACAGATTTAAAAAACATGCTTTGTTAATTTTCTATCTGGTTCTTCTAAGTTAGTAATTTAGCTAATTATTTGTCTTGTGTTGTCATTTTCCAAACATCTGAACAAGGGTTAGTTGATATTACTAAAAATTAGGACTTGGGCATCTGTTGCAGAAGACATGTTTTCTCTGTATCAGTTTACTTTGGTTTCCTTTAGAGATAGTAAAATGTGATCAAATATGGCTTGTCTCATACACCGAAAGGATTGTCAGCCTAAGAGTCCAGGACTCAAAACATACTCATCCTATGCAGTTTGTAGTTTGCAGGATTTATAGCTAGCCTGTTCCACATTATTAAGTAATTGATCTGTTCATACTTCAGTTGCTCATTTTGGTAGGTAGTACATTTCATATTGTCATTTGCCTGTTTGCCATCTGAAAGTAAATTGATATGTATTGATTACATATTAGTTCTTGAGAACTGACCTGTTCCTTTCGTGTAGTTCAAGGCAGTTAGGAATCCGTTAGCATTCTGGGATTTGGTTCTTTTGTTTTCAGGGGATTAGTTGATCAATAAGCTGGCAGTAGTAGCTTTTAGCTTTCAATTTCCATAGTTTTGGATATAGACCACAATCTAGTCTAATGTAGTTTGTATCTGACCAAAACAATTTGAAGACTGTAAAACTGGTAAAAACGGAAGTGAGGAAGATCAGTCATCTACTCTTCTCACTCTTTCTGAGAAGGCATGTCATGGTTTAGTAGCTGCAGGTACAACATGACAGGTACTACCTTTAAATGGTCATTGTATTACCAAAGCTGACTTATTATTGACCTGATGTTTGTAATAGTGTAAACAAAACACCAATATGAAGATTGCTGTACTAGCCCTATGGATAGTCATCTTCACTATTAATAGCATCATAATTTACGTGGATTTTAATTCTGATTGTCTTTTATCTTCCTACAAATGCAGCTTGTTTGGCTCTTTTATCAGGTAGAAAAATGGCGGAAAAATTACCCTGTATTTACCTACTATTTCTAAAGCATTTTCTCAAATAAAACTAGGGGATATATTATGTTTTCTTATTCTTCACCTCTACATCTTTTAAAAATCAATCTTTTATATCTGGTCTGAGGTTTTGCTGTTTTACAGGGAAAACACAAATCAGATTTTTGTCCTAGTCTTTACAAAAAATTAATAAAATACCCAGTTGTCATTGCAGTGGAAAAGATGGCATTATATATTTTGATGTAAATAGTTTGTGCAAAAAATCCAAGATGCGCACATATACGCACACATGTATATGCACACTTTTCTGTATGTAGCATGTTTACTTTCCGGGTTTAATAGTGTACTCTTTTCCAGTATCACTCACTATTTTTTCTCCTTACTCTTCCTGAAATTTCCAGGGTATTGTGTATTTCTAATTTAATGAAAAAACTTACCTTTTGTTGTTGTGGTTTGTTTTGGTTTGGGTTTTTTTTTTTGTTATATGCATGGAAGATAATTTTTGAAATATTACTCAGATTGTATTTTTAAGGATCTAATGTGCCCTGAAGTTTATTAGCAGAGCATAGTAGCTGTATATAGCTAAGAAATTGTTTGCCTTCACAGCTATGTTAACTTTACATGTCCTGTGAACTACTCTGGTTTCAAATCTGCATTATGACGCGATAGGAGTGTGAGGCTTAAGTGTCTGTAGATTAAAGAAAAATCAAGGAAAATTTATCTTGGTCTCAAGGATAAAACCTCTAGCTTCTCTTGTGAATATCAAACTAATTTAGATACCAACTGGAGGAACCGGTCAGAGACTTGCTGGGTGCCTTTCCTCCTCCATTGGCTACTGTTCCCTAAGAAACAAGTTAATGAACATTATGGGAAGGAGGCAGAGCTCTTACATATTCTAGGGAAAAAGGACTTTAAAAGTTAGGACACTGAATAGCTAATGCAAATGAACAGAGAGGTATGTATTTGTTAGGCAATCAAGTATTGGGACAAATTGTTGTCGGTTAACTGGATACTGTGAAAAGAAGCTATAGTATGTTTTGGTTAAATGTATTAAGAGTTTTCCAGTTGACTCTTGCTTTTCAGTAAGATGATCCAATGTAAAAACAAAAACTGCTTCCAATATTTAGAGGTGGTCGTGCTCTGTAACAAACATTTTTCAAGTGTGGAGTTTAGAGTAGACTAGAAAAATGCTTTCAGAATTTTAACTATTAACAAATGCAAAAAGAAAATGTGCAACGGCCTTTGTAAGGGTAAGGAAAGGAATGAACTATAAAAACATATACAAATGAAAATACATTTTCAAATGAGGGAGAAGGGGCAATATAATTCTGCTGAGTATTAAAAAGAATTAAAGCTTGTTTCCCAGTTTCTCTTGAAAACAAGCTATATAAATTTTGGATAGTATATTAAGTGTAAATTAGGAAATTAAGTGGCATAAGTGAGTAAGAAGTATCTGTACAAAGCATTGGAAATAGTTTTAAAGTTTACATTGCCGTGAATTACCACATTCAAAATTTGTTAATTTAGCTTTTCATGAGGTTTATTGTGAAGTTATTTGGTTGATGACTGAACAGATACATGCATTTCTGAAAAGAAAAATCCTCTTTATTAATAAACATTTTTATGATTAGGCTTCTATACTAAAGAAAAACCTTATTTTTAAAGTATTAATAGAGGGTAATTGTGAAAACAGATATTGTTAGATTTTTGACAGAATACTTCCAGTAATCAATAAGTTCAATTTCAAAGCAAGAAAACTCTCAGTCACAATGAAGCTTATTTTCATTACTCCCCTTGACCCAGGCAAGCTTGGTTTCATGTTTAATTCAAAAATCTCATCCCTACCCTCCTGCCCCCTTCTCATGTTAAGAACTTTTGTGCCAATAGCTCAGTTTTTCTGCTGAAATGCACTCTCTCAATTCCCTATAGAATCTAAATCGGTATTTTTCTCATTTCTTTTTTTTGAAACCTTTTATCCAGTATTTTCATAGATCTCCTCCTATCACAGTTTTTCTTCTCTTAGAGAAAACCAACAAACGGTGAGTGGCTGAGTGGCTGTTCTGAGAATTTTAGTAGTTGATAGGGGTATATATCTTTTCCCCTTAATCATAAGCCATCTGTGGAACAAGTTTCCTGGTTTTCTCTGTTTCCAACTCCACTTATTTTTCAAATCTCATGTGAAAACATGTCTTATTTCTCTTATGTATTCCTAAAATCATAAAATTGAGTTTATTCCATTTGAGTGATGAACCTCCAACTAGTTAGATGCTTGACCAATCAGATAAATGTTGTGTAATTTCCTGATGCTCACCAATTTAAATAAGTAATTTACATATATAAATATTTTTTCTGAAGTGCACACATTGTGTGTTACAGGAATCTCACTTTGCCACTGAGAAGGACAAGATTACTGTAAGTAGATTCTGATTCCAATAAATCCAGTATAAATTGTGATTCTTCAGAAGCTCTGAATATGACTTAGAAGAAGCAATAATTGAAATGCAGTTTTGACCACTTCAGTTAAATTTTTTCACCTAGTTATATCCCCAGCTAATTTTTCAGCTTAACATTTAAGTGCTTTTTTGAGTAACCCTGAACACTGGGAAAGGAGTGCTGGACTATATTTGCAAGGGCTCAGTACTGTGTGAAGCCACCTGTGTGGCATCTGCTCTGGAGCTTGTTAGTGTATAGATGTTTAGAAGCACAAAGAGATCAGATGTGCAGTTTTCTACAACCTGCACAGGCATATCTTTAAAAAATCCTTTTTCTTTACTGCTGTGAGTTAAATAAGAAACACTAGTACAATTGCATAAGTTTCAGTGGGTGTCTGGCCATATCATTGTTCATTGAAAACGTAAAGATAGAAAGTATTCCTGGAAGTATTTGTATTATATGTGTGCATTACAGTAAAAGCATTTAGTCCTTCAGAGAACCTGTTTTTTGAGTTTTTACTGGCAGCTCATTTTTATCATGCTTCTGCAGTTCATAGATCTTTTTTAGAGAATTTTCTTAGAATTTGCTTTTAGAAAAACACTGAAGTTTGCATGCATTAAGGATTTTAGAGCATTTATGTACCAGAATTCCACCTGCATAAATACATACATGTACACTGCAGCCAAATGTCTGTTAGAAAATTGGTATCATCTTGTAGAGGAGAAAAAAACACGGCACAGTGTAGTTACAAAGTTATATAACAGAAGTCTGAAGGTAAAGCCAAAACCTGACTATGAGGATGTTTATCAAATTGCCATTTTTGTGGGGAATACTTGGCAAGTCTTGGGGAAGATCCTCTGAAACTTTTAAAAGTACTTTTAAGAATAATTTTATATGTCTGGTTGACAACCCTTAAAAATACTATTTTGTCTTACCTTTATTTCAGAGTTCCAACTTGCATTCCAGTTTCTTTTGTATCCTATTATGTGGTCTTTGTATTTTCCTTGTAGAAAATATTGTGTCTCCACAAAGATCATTAAAATACTGAGACGCTTTCTTCACTTAAATTTTACAGAGTAGGTTTGAGATTACCAAAAATGTTTAGTACTTTTCCTAAACTTCTCTTAGAGAAAAATATAGGCAATAAACACAAGAGGAAAACCACTCGAAGGTCTTAGAAAGTTCTCACCAGAATAGGAAGGTCAGTTGTGCAGTGAAGGACCCAACTGAAAGGTGATGGATTAACTGGTACTCTGTCTTGCCCTGTGCCTCAAATGATGAAAAATGAAAAGGAGGCTGAGGGGAGACCTTACCGCTCCTCACAGCTACCCAAAAGGAGGTTGTAGCGAGGTGAGTGTTGGTCTCTTCTCCCAAGTTATAAGTGATGAGACGAGAGAAAACAGCTTCAAGTTGCACCAGGGGAGGTTCAGATTGAATATTAGGGAAAATTTCTTCACTGAAAGGGTTGTTGAGCATTGGAACAGGCTGCCCAGGGAAGTGGTCGAGTCACCATCCCTGGAGGTATTTAAAAGATATGTAGATGTGGTGCTTACAGACATGGTTTAGTGGTGGACTTGGCTGTGCTAGGTTTATGATTGGACTTGATCTTAAAGGTCCTTTCCCACCTAAAGAATTCTATGATTCTGTGATCATATGTGGACTCTACTGTGTGTAATCCAAAATTGTATCCAAAATAGCTGTTAGCTCTAAAGTATGCATACTGGAATAATTTGGTACGAAAGCTCTTTGGTGTATTTGCAATGAAATTTAATTATTTTGTAAACTAGAACTTGCATTATTAATAAGTTGAAATGGTCACAGAAATAAGTTCAAGTGTTTGTATTATAGTTGATAGGTGAGTTTATTTCTGAAACAGCTTGGAAATGGGAGGTAATTTAGAAATGCAAATTTAAACCCAACTGAATAATTGCTGTATGGGACTTGTTCCCATTCTTTCAAAGGAAGATTTTAAATTGTGGTATGTTTGAGACTTTTTTTTTTCTCAAAGTAAAAGCAAAAAAAGGTAACATCTAAAACAAAACTTTCTACTGCTGCTAGTTTTGTCCCCTCCTCATGCCCCAGGTCATGAGAGACACGGGAACATTGAGGAGGGTTTAGTGAAGGGCCACCAAGGTGATGTAAAGGGTTGGGGAACTTAACCTATTGGTGGAGCTGGGTTTGTTGAGTTTGAAGAGGGGAGAGTTCTGAGGAGGGGAATCTAATCCCAGCCTATCTGAAAGGAAGCTGTAGAGAAGATGTAGGTAGCTGTCTTCATGAGGGTGCACAGGGACAGGGCAAAAGGCAACAGGCTCAGGTTGCTTCAGGGGAAATTCTGTCTTGATAAAAAACCAAACAATTCTGTACCATAAGAACAGTAATACACAGGAATAAGTTGCCCAGAGAAGGGGTGAAAGACTCTGCTTGACTGGGCCATGAGTAACCTAGCGTAAGGCTCTGTTTTTGAAAGAAGATTGGACCAGATGATCTCCAGAGGTCCTTTCCAACCTAAAGTTTTCTATGATTCTGTGAATCTATCTCTGATAGTCAAGCAAATATGGAGAAATGCACTAGGCAGGCAGTGGTACTGCTATTAATTTGTGGATAATAATTGTCCTGGCTTCTCTAATTTGATCCATTCCTCAGAGCAAAGCAACTGCACTGTATTAAGAAGGAAATGGGAGGGTTGGGCATTTCAGGAGAAAGCGGTGGCTGAGCTTTTCAGAGGAGCAATGTGATGGACGGCTGAAGTGGAGGGGAAAGTACTGTGTAAATATAAGCGTTGGGAAGGGTAGCTGAACAGTTGAAGAAACCTAGGACAAAAAAGGGGTAAGTAAGGAGTGAAAAGACAGGAGCATACGAGTTTGCTATACGATTGGTATACTAAACAGTTTAAGTATCGCATATATTCACTGTGCGTGATAAGATTTGGATGGTGGAAGGACTGACAATGCAGAAGGCATTGTATGTCTCTAGGTGCTGAACGTAGTGTAGTGTGGATAGTCTTGGATAGTCTTCTCTGGTAGCGTGAATAGCCCTGGGTTATTGAAAGCAAGAGGACTCTCTGAAAGTAATGGAGGAGGAAGGGTACACCAGGACATGCTTGAATGTTTTGTAGTTTGAATCACCTGAAGAGGCTGGTGCATCACCACTGTTGTCTTAAATGCTTGAGAGAGAAGAAAGAAAAAAAACAGTGGATTGTTTGGAGCAGATGTTAACACAGTTATTTGATCGTTAAATGGGCCGTATAAACTCAAAGAGATTAAAGACAATAACCTTTCTCCAGGTTGAACGAAATTTTGTTAATTGTTTCAAGGAAGTTAGATTGTCAAAGTAGATGGATATTTCATTTGCTTTGGTAATCCATCAAAACATACTTGACATTGTGGTTGCTTTTATTTTTCAGTATCATCATTTTAGCAGGGAGAAAAAAGTTAGTTCTGTCCTTAGATTGTTCTGGATCATTCCATTAGCTGACTACTGCAACTGTCAACAAAATTTCTGCCTTAAGATGTTTTCCTCACTTTAGTCTATAAATGAAATTGAGGTCATCTCTGTGAAATGTCACTGCTCTGTCTTGTGTGATGTGTACAGTGTGTCAGATTACACTTTGCAATATGATCAGGAAATTGTCAGAAAACCTGAATGTGTGCTTTAGTGTATCATTAGTTCATTCAGATCAATTGCTGCTGCTGCCAATACCTGTTTTTATATAGTGCTTGGATATCTGTAGAAGACAATCACTTTATAGAGAAGGGTTAATAAGCTTATTCCTGGTTTAAGATGGGGAACGCTAGTGTAGAGGAGGGAGACTCCTTGGTCACAGTCACTCACAGAATCAGTGGCAGAGCTAGGGTTAGAATGTGCATCTCTGTTAAGCCATTATTAAGTGAAGGGTTCTTAAAAGTAGTGTGGTATTGGGAGGGGAGACTATGTTTTGCATTAAATACAACTAATATTTTCTTTTTAATAAGAACGTGGCATAAACTATGAAAAAGATTTGTCTCAATATGTGGAATTGTCTCTATCAGGATTTTTATTATCCCTAGTAAAGAAAATAGATTGCTTTCTGCCATTGTCTGTTTAGCCAGCTGTAAGCTCTTATTGGACAGATTGCATGGTATGCTAATTAATGATATAGGCTGTGGGTGATTAGCCAAGCATGTAATGAGGTCCAGTGTATTATAGAAATGCCATTGATCAATATAACCACACAGTCTGTAGTGTCGGCCGCGAAGTAAATTTAAACTAGTGGGGAAAAGTAGTGTAGCCCCCGAAGCGCTGCTGCAGTGCTGCACAGCTATGCTTACTTTGAGAGGAGGCTTAAATTTAGTCTAAGGATTTGAAGGTTTGGTGGGGTTTTTTTTCCCTTGATACCTTTCTCACTGTGATTATGGGCAGGAGGTAGAATAGCTTGATGAATCCTGACAAACAGCATGCTGTTTGTCTTATAAAATGTTACTAGATCAAGCTGTCATATGTCAAAGACTGTATATGCTACTTTTGTAGCTGAATATAATTTTTTTCATATAAAATCAGCACTGGTTACTTTCCTTTTTAGAGAATGCTGAAAATATGTAATATGTTTATGACTTTCATTTCACATTTTTAATTCAGTAATTCTTCTATAGGAATGTTTTTTTTCATACTGTGTCCTGAACAGCCATCAGCATCACTGATTTGAGGCTATATAAATTCAGATTGTAGAGCAGAGTTGGTTCATAAATTTTTTTCTTATGATTTTTTTCTAGAGCAATAACATGAGGTAATTAATTTGCTTATTATTACTACTCTATTAAAATTTCTGTAAATATATCTTTCTAATTTATAGGTAGTAGCTCGATTCCAAATTTCTTTCACATCATGAAGCGACAGTTTACTGAAACAGAGTGGGATGTAATCAAGTCTATGAGTAATGAATGGATGCAGCTGGATATGTTTCATCGGCACTGGGTAATAGTTTTTTTCTATGTAAGGACTGCAATGCTATAACCTGCATTTGCTCTTCTGATATATTTTGTTATTATTTTCATTATGGTAAAATTGTATACTCTTTATAGTTACACATTCATGTGGAGATAATATTTTAATGGATTTTATATTTAGTGTTTGGGTTTTTTTAATGTCAGAGTAACTTTGAGAACCATAGTACAGATGACATTTCTAGGAGAATTTATGACTAGTGTTAAACACATACCCAGAACAAGGTAAATGGTTCATATCTGTATGTGCCAGTAGGTAATTCTGGTTCCATGTTCACTATAATGAAGCAATTTAGGCTAGGTATTAACAATGCTGATAACTTTTTCTCTTGGTAATTGTATCAGCCTTACACTACTGTAAATGTAAGTCTTAAATTTATTTGGTCCACAGTGTCTGCTCAGAAGTAACATTTATAGAAAAGTTTGAAAACTGCTAGTATGAATAAAATACATTTATTCTGTGTTTTAGGCCTTAAAGGAAAGCTTCTTAAAGGCTATTGGAGTCGGAATTGGCTTTAACTTGCAAAGAATTGAATTTAATGTTTCCCCATTGCAACTGGAAATAGGGAAGGTGTATAAGGAGACAAAAATGCTTCTGGATGGAGATCAAGAAGAAGAGTGGACATTTGAGGTAAGAAATATTCAAATTTATTTTTTCAAAAATTATAAACAGTTTCAACACCCTATGGTTGCATGGCACATTTGATACTTTTAATTCCAGCTTCACACCTTTGTTCTGTATAACCACATTGAACATACATAAATCAAAACAGATTTAAATCTGCAGCATTTTAAAGTATTTTTGATGATTGCAAAAACACCCCAGAGATATCTTCATTATAATGGCTATTTATTTTTTCTGTTCCTGGAGTATATTTTTTGCACTCTATGAAATTCTTCCTAGGGCATGCAGGAAGTTCACTGAAGCAGACACTGTTCAGAAATTAGGTCTGAATATAAGATTTTAAAGTTCTTCATTAGTTGGTCTAGAATGGGACTAGTGATTAACTAACTCTATTAGTTAGTGTTTATATTAAATGTTAGAAATGGAAGATGTGTCTTCAGGTCCTTTTGGCTTTCTTAATTCTTGCCCATAGAAGCTGGTAGAAACGTGCTTTTGTGGGTTTGGAGTTCTGGTGTGCTGATTGGCTGCTGTCTGTTGGGATGGAGAGGTGCAAAAAACTTGCCTCTGCTCAATTGGAACATTAGTTTGGGCTCAATGTTCTATCTGAGTGTTGGGTTTTTGGTTTTTGTTTGGTTTTCCTTCTTGAAAGTTATTGAGAGTTGTCACTAAAACATCTATCCTGTTAGATTTGTTGGGAAATGATCAATAGCATCTACTGTAGTTTAAAGGTGTCCTGGTTTCATCTGGGATAGAGTTAATTTCTTCATAGAAGCTAGTATGAGGCTATGTTTTGGATTTGGGATGAGAAGATGTTGATAATGTACTGGTATTTTGGGTTGTTGCTAAGCAGTCAAGGACTGTCCAGCTTCTCATGCTGGCTCGCCAGCGAGAAGTCTGGCGATGCACGGGAAGCTAGCGGGGGACACAGCCAGGACAGCTGACCCAGGCTGGCCAAAGGGATATTCCATACTACATGATGCTCGGTATATAAAGTTGTGACAAAGAAGAAGAGGTGGAGGGGACGTTCGGGGTTATGGTGTCCATCTTCCCAAGTAACTGTAATGCATGATGGAGCCCTGCTTCCCTGGACATGGCTGAACACCTGCCTGCTGATGGGAAGTAGTGAAAGAATTCCCTGTTTTGCTCTGCTTGTGTGCATGGCTTTGCTTTACCTATTAAACTGTCTTCATCTCAACCCATGAGTTTTCTAAGTTTTACCCTCCCAGGTCTCTCCCCTGTTCCACTGTGGGGTAGTGAGCGACTGGCTGTGTGGTGCTTAGTTGCTGCCTGGGGTTAAACCACGACAAAACGATATAGAGAGAAAGAACTGATAGGGCCATGGTTTAGTGGGTGGACTTGGTAGTGTTAGGCTAACGGTTGGACTTGATGGTCTTAAGACTCTCTTCCAACCTCAATGATTCTAGTCATAGTGCCTGGAGGCACTTTCCGTCAGCCACTTAAAGGAAGAAATTCAAAAGGCATTGTGACTTTAAAATTGTCTGTAAAGCATACCTTGTTCCAGTCTGTCATAAGTTTGTGCAGCTGGTATGTACCTGGCTAGCAATTCAAAGAACACACACTTTGCAATTTCACAAAATAGTCAAGCATGCTTTTCAGTAGGAGTATTCAGTTTCCAATATGCATTTACATTTTGAAAATACCTACAGTGTGGGACGCAACTGTTCCAGTAGAGCTTGTCTAAATGACAAATTTCTGCTGTATGCTTGTTTTGTGTTATATACGAACTACATGTATGGTACACATGTAGTAAAAAAGAATGAATGTGCCAGTAACATTCAACTTGTAGCATGTTGACCTCTTTTTTTTTTTTTTCCACAGTTCATTCCTTTCAGCAATTCTAGCCAAATTTGGTGTTGTGTTATTTTAGAAGTATACCCACACCTAAATCAGCCCCCTTACTGATACTGCCATACTGTCTAGGAATTGAGTATGTAATGAAAGTCACTAGTTGGTATTATAGACTGGCAAAATAAAATCTTAGGAAAGACTGTGACACATCTTCTACTGGAATATTTTCTGTATTAATGCTAACAGTGTACCATTGTCAAGGAAGCATCTACCTCTTTTGATTGACTTCTGGAGCTCCGAATTTTGGTCTTTGACATGCCAGTGGTTGATTGACTAAAATAGCCTGAAGATAATGAGCTAGATAGCTCCCTGTGTTACTTAAATGCTTTATAATTGTTTGATTTTTCCTTATTACTTAGTAATTACTGCTAGAAGCTTAGTTTAATTTTTGTCTGAGGAATGTCTCCTCTTCCATGCTTGCCCTCCCGCTTCCCAAGAGCGCAGCCTTATAACGAGGCAGACTGCAGTATTTCAAAGAAATGATTTATTATCAAGTTTCGTTTAAATACAAGCTCAATTGGGATATAATTTCATTTAAATACCAACTTTTATTGAAATAAGATTAAAAAAATAGTTTTTCAGTTACCAATCCCCAGCCTAAAATTAAACATCACTTTACTTTTTTGTCTTCTCCCAAGTTTCTTTTAATTTTGTGCCCATTTTCTTTTTTAAAAAAGTCTTTTCTTTTTTCATTATTTACCCTTGAGACAAATTCCTGAAACAGCTTGTTAACTGAAAACACTAATTTTGAGAAATCTGGAAGACTCACCCAAGAGAAGGCATTAAGAATCACCTGTAAGACTGCATATTACTGGGATAGTATTTTCCTTGTGTTCCCTGTTGTGCTGAGTTTGCCTGAGTGAACTTTTTCTGTCAAATAAAAAAATCTAATGACCTCACTTTTACTTTTCAAATCTGCTTATATCTTTATGATAGGAGATGATCAAAGAGAGCAAGGCTGTTTAAAATCCAATTGTCACATATTTTGGATTGTCTTATTTCAGTTTTTAGAGAGAATCTAATTTATAAAAAACAGAAGAGAGAAATAAAGGGGGGTTTGCCTATTTAAATTACACAAAATATTCTGAAATCTCCTTCAGAAAGTACCATGCAATATGAAAAAAGCAACTTAAAAGCATAAAGAGTAGAAAAAGATCTACCACCTTATACTTGTCATGACTAAAAGGTCAAGAGAAGTACTAGTGAATCAGAGCAAATATATGTTGGCACTGTTCAGACACCCTGTAAGTCTTCACAAGAAGAGCAAAGCCTGTTCGTATTGGAGATAGAATTTTCTGTGAACATTGAAAGAAAAATAATTTTCTGTTATTTCATTGTAAATACCAAATGAACTACCTTGTGTAGTTGACTGTTTGCAGTCCCTTTACCAAGGGTGTAGTTTTCTTCGAAGTGTCTTTCCTCTTCTCCACTCCTCCATATATTTTTGAGCTTGGGTAGAAGGCAGTAGCTCAGAAACAGCCTCTTGTTTGATCTTGATGGATCGATTTAGCTTCAGGCACTTGTTTTCATATAGTACTCTAGAGATTGGTACTCGAATTCCCTCCAACTGTTTTGGAAGGAGTAGGGGAAAAAAAATACAGTAAAACTTCATTTAAAACCACAAATTTAAATTTAATCTATGTCTGCTATGTGTGTTAAATATGCTTTATTCATGTACACAGTGCACACTTTCCTCATTTAGAAAAGGTGAATTTCTTTAGTAATAATTAAAAGTTAGTGAGTTAATAATTAGAAGTTAGCCCCTAGTGAGAAGTGGGCTAGTATTTGTGTCAGGATGTTAATTTTGGATGGAGTCATTGTTCTGATGATGATTATTATTATGGGTAATTCTATATGCTCCATTTGCTTCCTTTGAAGAAAATAAACTTACAGAATGAAGTACTAGTTCATTTTAATAAAAGTGAAGGAAGTTGATCAATAACAATTATGACAAGTTTTATAATTTAAAGGGATAAACATAAGCTTATAGTATGTATCTGTAGCAGATCTGATATGTGGGGGGAAGAAAAATCCTAATTACTGATTTGCAAATTGTTAAGTGTATTCATGAATCTTTCCTTATGGATACCAGTTTTGTACAGTTAATCAGGAAGAATGGCTGGATAGCACTTATTGGAATCTGTATTAAAGAAGAATCATAAATGAGACATAAGACACTTCTGGTTTGGTCCTTACCTCAATTTTGGATACAGCCAGTTTATAAAGGAAGCACCCAATTTATCCTAAACCTTACCCAGGGATTAAGAATCACCTGGCATCACTGCTGTTACACAAATAATTGTTTGCATTTTTTCACAACAAATATTTGCTTGGTTTGTCTATATGCAAATACATTACTTACAGAATATGAAATTCAAACTGAGATTACCTGGGTCAATTTGGAACATACTTAGTAATCGTTGTTGGTATGCAACTGTAATGGAGTCTTTCCGTAAGAGATGTTAATCCTGTTGTATTGCCAGGAGTAAATAGGAGTGAAAACTTTTATTTCTAAGATTAGCTAATCCAACTGGATTCACACAGCAATGAGTTCTGCTGTCTGGGACGGTACAGTTTCCTTGTAAGCTGTCTGTTGCTGAGTGAATCCAGAATGCTTTGAATCCCAGACACATCATTCTGCTGAGCCTTTGAAATTAGGTCATTATAAGTCTCTGTGTGCCTGTAGGTTGAACAGTGCTAGTAATATTCTGGTTCTGTGTAGAGAAAAACAAATTTTGATCTGTTATATGTTTTCTGGTTTATAGAGAGGAATCTTAACAAAACAAATGCTTTACCTCAGAGGAATTCTGTATGGTTGTCGTTGTGCTCTTTTTGTTTAATAATCTATTTCCATTTGAGAAGTTAGATTTATTTTATAAGCTGGTATAGCAATATCTCCAGGTGAACAGGGAAACAAGCCGATTCGCTGTTTTTTGTGTTTCATTAACTTCGTACCTTAAGTTTTTTGCTGGCCTCTAGTAAGGGCCAGGAAAGATCTCCTTCCTTTCTGTATTTGGCTTGGAGTTACGTTCCTGTGAAGCAGCAAAGATGGAGGGCATAGTTTGTTGTCTTTTATTGTAAAATGCTGAAAACTCTTTTGTGACCACAGAGGATCCGTGAATTAAATGAGTGGAACCTTCTGAATTCATTAACCACTGGGCAGGGTTTCTGCAGGGGAATGATCCCCATTATCTGAAGAGTTACTGCCTGTTAAATGCAGCTTTAAGCTGACAAAAAAAATGTTTTATTAACAATATGTAAAAGACTTAATCTATAATATGTTTTTAGTTGCACAAGCAAGAAGTAATACATCAGTTCACTTGACGAAATAAACTTCTGTGCATTTAGCTTAAAGCTGTAATGCAGTTGTTTGCAGACTAATGACTACAGATGTGGGCCACTGCTGAATGTGCTGTAGTGTGTCCTCTGTTCTGATAAGTCTTTAATCTCTTGCACATGCAAAAAATGAAAGAAAGGGAGAAAATGAAGCGATGGTAAACCTAGATGTAATCATTTTTCCATCTAGACAAACTGAAAACACTTCCACCCTAGAACTATATAAATCATTTAGCATCACTTGATCAAACATCTAATTTTCATAGTCTTTATTTTTGAGGAGGTTATAGAAATGAATCATAGAATGGTTTGTGTTGGAAGGGACCTTAAAAATCATCTAGTTCTAAGCCCCTTGCCAGGGGCAGGGACACCTTCCACTACTAGAGCAGGCCTTGAACACTTCTAGGGATGGAGCATCCACAGCTTCTCCGGGCAACCTGTTCCAGTGCCTCACCACCCTCAGAGTGAAGAATTTCTTCTGCATATCTAATCTAAATCTGCCCTCCTGCAGTTTAAAGGCATTACCCCTTGTCCCACCACTACATGCTCTTGTAAAGTGCGTGTGATGTGTACAAATGGTTAGATTTCATCAAACCTGAGGTAGCATTCTTTATGGATGACTTATTTTCAGTCTTGCACCCTGGTAAAGGGATGGAGAACCTAGTAAAACAGTTCATAGTAAGTACACCTATAGCTCTTGCGGTTGTGGGAAATACCACTTACACTGCAGATTTGTTAATGTTTCTCATGTGAATATTTCTTATGCAAATATTTCTCCTAATCTAGACAAAATTGAAGTTGTCATTTTCTTACTAGTGCTTTACAGAAAGGTAAAACAACATGAGCTTGATGTTTTGTTTTTAAGTAGGTGAGGGATACAAAATTCTCTCCTAAATCTGTCAAATAAGCACAGTTTTGGTACTGAAGAGATCAAAGTAAAAACACAGTTCTACTCCCACACCAGCACTATCTGCCAAGACACCCAAATCTGTGCCAGTAAAGTCTCCCAACCTTATAGTTGTACTGCTGCTACACATGACTATAGCATCTGCTGTCTGGGCTGAGCTGGGTTGAGTGGATCTGAGCTGAGCATCTTGGCACTTTCTTTATATACAGGGCTGTTTGCAAATCACAGAAATGGTATCCTTGCAACTGAAACCTTTGAAAATCCTATAATAGTAGATGAACTGTAGAGAAGCTTAATGCAGACTGACAGCATTGTTTTAAAAGACATTTTGCTTACATTAAAAGGGAGAGGGGAAGGTAACCAACAGCCTGTCAGAGGAAATAGGACATCATGATGCTTGCTTTATATTCTAATACAGTGCAGTTAGAGTATTTCCCAAGGAAGTGGAACTTGGAGGTTCAGTCATACCTCCTAGGAGAATATCCAGACTATTAGCTCGTATCTGAAATGTTCAATTTTTCTAGGTCAAATTCTTGTTATTCTTGATTTCCATTTCAGAAAGCTTGTGCAGAAATTATGTGAAAAATTTTGGATAAAGAAGCAAGGAAAACAGTATTTTCTCCCTCACCTTTTTTTTTATATATATATGCCAAAAGGATTATGACTTTACTATAGAATAAACATTATTCAGAAACAGTATATAAAAGTGTTTTTTTTCTGAAATTAATTGTTTGGGATGAATTCTTAGCCTTTCTAGAGGAAAGCACTTTTAAACGAAACTATTAAATAGATAACCTATATTACTAAATGTATAGTTACATATCTAAAAATGTTTCTTGAGGAAAATTGATTTGTACTTACACAGAGTAGTGCTCAGACTGCATGTCAGAAATTTGAAGTTGTGATCTTAAATGCTGTCTGAAGCCAAGAGTGAGAGAGTCACTGGTTTAAGTTTGCACTTACGTTGTTTTTCAGCATACCTCCCAGAAGTTCACAGTTCATCTCATTGGAAAACAGATAGCTAAGATGAACAGTTATATGGCTTGTGACTTAGGAGGGACTGGTAAAAGAATGCTAAGGTCACAAAATTGAATATAAATATCTACAAATGGGTGTGATAATGGTAACCTATAGTAACCAGTTCAGCCCTGCTAACTTTTTAATGTATCTGCATCCTTGAACTCTCCAACGAAACTGCTAAAAAGGACTACTTTTTAAGTTATGTTTTGGTGGTGTTGTGAACCATATTTTAAACATTTATATAGTCTTTGCTGGAAACAGAGTAAAGAAAATGCATTTACATTGCCATTTTTTATCTTTACTAGGAAACCCGGTTAGATGACCGTCATCATGTTGCAGTGGCTCTTGGGAAGCAGGAGGGATTTGGACAGAATCATTCTGATGTAAGAAATTGTGAAATGTTTTCAGGCCTTGGTAACTAATCACTTGAATATAACCGTCGTCTGATGTTGTAGCTAAAAGTGCATTATCTCAGATGCAGGGCTGAGGAGAAAGCTTATTTTAAGCACAGAATTAACCAGATTGTTACTGAACTGTGACTTGTCATTCTGTTGTGCCTGTTTTAGGAAAGGTCTGGGAAGGAGAAACGGGTTTCAGAGGACAGCAACAGTTAGTGTCAAATCTGTAATGTCTGTGTTACAGCATTCAATGTGTTCATTCAAGAGAAGATTAAGTGATTAAGTCTGAGTCAGTGATCACGGATAACACAGAGGCAGATCTTTTAACTAGTATTGGTTAGATTAAAAAAAGAGGTATAAACTACCTTTGAGGATTTACTATGGTAAATCAGTGCTCAAATATTCTCTAACAAAATATGTGTGTTCTGTTTGACAGGACATGCTTGATTCCTAGTGGGGCTGCATATCATCTTTCCTACAGGAATATTGATAAATGTGTCTCAGGTGAAAAGGTGGCCATTATTTTTAAAGACAATTACCTAAGTATTCTACAAAAATCCAGGATTTTTAAGTACTGACCTTCACCTGTCATACACCTTAAAATTATCATAGAAAGAATAGTCATGGTATCAAGAGTTGTAATAAAAAGTCTTTGAATCAAGAAAAGTCTCAAATGCATACTTGTCCACTGACTAAATTTGTGGTGACCTAAATTTCATTAGCTTGATTCACTGAAAAAAGGTAATTTTAAATAGGACAAGTGAGCATTCTGTGTCTCTCCAATATGGAAATGAAGTAAAAATTTCTGTACTGTCGTATTGTGCCTTTTCAGGACTCCTAATGGGAATGTGGAAAAAATGAAAGTGGCCTTCTCCCTTTCTAACAGAACTGTAAAAAAGGATTCTATGTATTGCTAGGTGTGTTGAGGGGAAAAGGTGTTCTTCATATTAGTTTTAAAAAAATTGATTATGTAGACATTATGCTATTGCTTCAGAATACCAATGCTTGTCTCTGTTCCCTCTCTGCTATCACAGGAGTGATTCATTATGTCCTGTTTGCAGAACATGTCCTTTCAGCAAGCTTTCTTCCCAACCTGATAGCAAGTACCTACAATTCACAGGAAAGACCAATTGATACATTGAAGTACTATAATTTAAATTCTCCAGTGTCAAGAATCTTAACAAAATGTCTACTAATGATTGCTGTTATGCTTGAAGAGAGAGAACATTTATCTGCACTCTTAGCTAGACCTAGGCAGTTATCTGAGGCAGGTCTCAATGAAAGCTGGCTGAGTTTATAATTCCGATGCCAGCTATAAAATAACTTTTCACCTATTACTTGCTAAAGTTCACAGGACTTGTGATGAATTCAGAACACTCTTGTCTTCAGAGAAGCATTTGCTGAAGTTCAAACTAGATCTTTTAACAATTTACTTAGCTCTGAGGCTTAGTTCATATTTGGTATGCATATCTGATATCACTTGCATGGCTCTAGGCACAGTTCCTGCAGCTTTACCTCACGTACAGAATGCCAGATGAACAGGAATGTCTCAACCATGTCACTTGTGTGAGGATATAAAGTGATAGGCAGCTCAATTAACTTTTGATTTCAGTCTGCGTTGGACAACTTTGAGTTTTGCTGTGCTGTTACAACAAACACAAACCATTTTGTTGTTTCTCCATTTGTTCTTCACAGTAGCTTACCGCTCAAACACTGAAACAGAGAATAGACATTTTTTCTCTTTTACCTATTTACTGACCTGCCTTCACTGATGTGATGGGAAGGGATAACAAAATCAACAAAATGGGCCGTAGGCAGCATCACCTCCAGCACTTGCATGTAAGCAAGCAAATGCCTACAAGGCACTATTATGGACAGGTCCTCCAAATCCTCTCCAGGAACTTGACATGATGGGGTGCCTCTCTGAAGTGCCTGTACACTACCGCACACAGTATGGGCAGTAAACATGATGGGTTAGAGATCTGTGTGAATTTACAGGGCTGCGATCTTGTTGGGATCATGGACATGTTGTGGGATGGCTCCAATGGTGAGAGTGTTGCGATCAAGGGGTACAGGCTCTTTAGGAAAGATAGGCTGGGAAGGTGAGGAGGGGGAGTTGCCCTTTCTGTGAGAGAGCAGCTGGAGTGCATGAAGCTCTGCCTGGGGATGGATGAGGAGGCAGCTGAGAGTTTGTGTTAGGATTAAAGAGAGAAAAGTCAAGGTGACATTACAGTGTGTTTCTGGTATACACACTGAACAGAAATTTAATCAGGCCTTCTACAGATAGGTAGAAGCAGCCTCCCTTTCGCAGGTACTGATCCTCGTGGGGGAGTTGAACCACCCCAATATCTGCTGGAGAGACACAGCAGGACATAAGGAATTCAGGAGGCTCCTGGAGTCCATTGATGACAACTTACTCCCTCAAGTGATGGAGGAGCCCATGAGGAGAAGTGTTATCATGGTTTAATCCCAACCTGTAATTAAGCACCACACAGCAACTTGCTCACTCCCCCCTGGTGGGATGGGTGAGAGAATCAGAACAGTAAAAGTGAGAGAACTCGTGGGTTGAGATAAAGACAGTTTAAGAAGTAAAGCAAAAGCCACATGTACCAGCAAAGCAAAGCAAGCAATTCATTCACTACTTCCCAATGTTCAACCATCTCCAGGAAAGCAGGGCTCCATCACATGTAACGGTTACTTGGGAAAACAAATGCCATAACCCCAAACATACCCCCTTTCCTCCTCCTTCCCCCAGCTTTATATTCTGAGCATGACATCATATCGTATTGTGTTTGCATGGCAAGGTTTTGGTACCTGGGGGGCTTTTGTGAGAAGCTGCTAGAAGCTTCCCCTACGTCCAATAGAGCGAGATGGCTCCAAGACAGACCTGCTGCTGGCCAAAGCAGAGCCTATCAGCAACGGTAGTAGCACCCCTGGAAATAACAGATTTTACGAAGAGGGAAGAAAAAATGGCAACAGCAATTACAGCTGGAGAAAGGAGTGAGTATATGTGAGAGAAACAACTCTGCAGACACCAAGGTCAGTGAAGAAGGAGGGGGAGGAGGTATTCCGGGTGCTGGAGCAGAGATTCCCCTGCAGCCCCTGGTGAAGCCCATGGTGAGGCCGGCTGTCCCATGGAGCTCCACGCTGGAGCAGATACCCTCTTACATCCCATGGAGCACCCTGTGCTGGAGCAGGTGGATGCCCAAAGGAGGCTGTGACCCTGTGGGAAGCCTGCTCTGGAGGAGGCTCCTGGCAGGACCTGTGGCCCCGGGGAGAGAAGAGTCCATGCTGGAGCAGGTTTGCTGGCAGGACTTGTGACCCCGTGGGGGACCCATGCTGGAGCAGTCTGTTCCTGAAGGACTGCGCCCCATGGAAGGGACCCAGGCTGGAGCAGTTTGTGAAGAACTGAAGCCCATGGGAAGGACTCATGTTGGAGAAGTTCATGGAGAACTGCCTTCTGTGGGAGGGACCCCACACTGGAGCAGGGGCAGAGTGTGAGGAGTCCTCTCACTGCGGAGGAAGGAGCTGCAGAATCAACTGATCTCAACCTCCATTCACGGTCCCCCTGTTTGGCTTGGGAGAAGGAGGTAGAAAATTGGGAGTGAAGTTGAGCCCAGGAAGAAGGGAGGGGTGGGGGGAAGGAGTTTTAAGATTTGGGTTTCGTTTTCATTACCCTACTCTAATTTAATTCATTGCCAATCAAATTAATTTCCCCAAGTCTAGTCTGTTTTGCTTGTGATGGTAATTGCTGACTGATTTCTCCCTGTCCTTATCTTGACCCACAAGCTTCTCATTATACTTTCTCTTCCTTGTCCAGCTGAGAAAGGGAGTGATAGAGTGGCTTTGGTGGGCACTGGGCATCTTGCCAAGGTCGACCCACCACAGGTATGGAATATCCTTTTGGTCAGTTGGGGTCAGCTGTCCCAGCTGTGTCCCCTCCCTATTTCTGGTGCGCACCTAGCCTACTTACTGGTGGGGTGGGGTGAGAAGCAGAAAAGGCCTTGGCTTGGTGTAAGCACTGCTCAGCAATGACGAAAACACCCCTCTATTATCAACACTGTTTTCATCACAAATCCAAAACATAGCCACATACTAGCTACTATGAAGAAAATTAACTCTATCCCAGCCAAAACCAGCACAGGTGCTCTGCTGGACCTCATATTTGCCAATGAGGAGGGGCTTTGGGGATATGAGGGTCAAAGGCAGCCTTGGCTACAGCGAACATGAGATTGTGGAGTTCAGCATTCTACGGGCAGGGAGGAGGGCTCGCAACCCTGGACTTGAGGAGAGCAGACTTTGGCCTCCTCAGATATTTGCTTGGAAGAGTCCTGTGGTATAAGGTCTTGGAGGGAAGCGGGGCTTAAGAGAGCTGGTTAATATTCAAGGATCGCCTCCTCCAAGCTCAAGAGAGTTCTATCCCAAAGAATAAGAAGTTAGGCAAAAATGCTAGGAGGCCTGCATGGATGAACAAAGAGATCCTAGCCAAATTCAAATGCAAAAAGGAAGCATGCAGAGGGTGGAAGCAAGCATGGGTAACCTGAGAGGAATACAGAAACATTGTCTGAGTATCCAAGGATGAAGTTAGGAAAGCTAAAGCCCAAATGGAATTAAATCCAACCAGGGACATAAACACAACAAGAAAGGCTTCTGTAAGTACACAGGTGACAAAAGGACAACTAGGGAAAATATGAGCCCTTTGCTCAATGAGGCAGAGGCCCTGACTACACAGGACACGGAAAAGGCTGAGGTACTGAATGCCACCTTTGCCTCAGTCTTTACTAGCATGACCAGCCTTCAGAAATCACAGGTCCCAGAGACCAGAGGGGAAGGAGCAAGGAAGATTTACCTTTCGTGGAAGAGGGTCAGGTCATGGAATACTTAGGCAAAATGGACATATGTAAGTCCATGGGCCCACATGGGATGCACCTGCAAGTGCTAAGGGAGCTGGCAGATGTCATTGAGAAGACACTCTCAATAATCTTTGGTTGATCATGGTGATGGGGAGAAGTGCTCAAAGACTGGAGGAAAGCACATGTCACTCATCTTCAAGAAAGAGGACCCAGGGAATTACAGGCCCATCAGCCTCACCTCAATGTCTGGAAAGGTAGTAGAGCAGCTAATTCTGGAAACCACTTCGAGGCACATCAAGGACTAGAAATTACTAGCCTGGTAGATGAGGGGAGAGCAGTGGATATTGTCTGCCTGGAGTTCAGTACCTTCTGCCTCTGACACTGTGTCTCATAAGATTCTCTTAGAGAAACTGTTGATGTATGGGCTGGATAAGCAGACAGTAAGGTGCACTGAAAACTGTTTGAATGGTTGGGCCCAGAGGGTGGCGATCAGTGGCATGAAGTCTGGCTGGACCCAGTAACGCAGTGTACCCTAGGGATTGTAACTAGGTCCAGTCTGGTTTAACATCTTCATTAATGATCTGGATGGTGGGGCAGTGTACCCTCAGCAGGTTTGCCAATGACACAAAACTGGGAGGAGAGGCTGATATGTCAGGAGGTTGTGCTGCCATTCAGAGAGACCTCAACAGGCTGAAGAAATGGGCCAACAGGAACCTCATAAAGTTCAACAAAGTCCTGCACCTAGGGAGGAGCAACCCCAGGCACCAGTATATGCAGGTGGCCACCCAGCTGGAAAGCTGCTTTGCATAAAAGGCACTGAGGTTCCTGGTTAACACCAGATTGCTGGTTCATGTTCAATGTGGCCTTACAGCAAAGAAGGCTGATGGTATCCTGGGCTGCATTAGATAAAGTGTTGCCAGCAGGTCGAGGGAGGTGATCTTTGCCCTTTACTCAGCACTGGTAAGGCCTCACAGCGAAGGGCCACAAAGATGATTAAGGGATGGGAATGTCTCTGCTATGAGGAAAGGCTGAGAGAGCTGTGACTGTTCAGCCTGGAGAAGAGAAGACGCGGGGAGATCTTAGTAATATGTCTAAATACCTGAAGGGAGGGTGCAAACTGGATAGAGCCAGGCTTTTTTCATTGGGGCCCAGTTACAGGACCAGAAGCATTGGGCACAAGCTGAAAGACAGGAGGTTCCCTCTGAACATCAGGAAACACATTTTTTTCACTGTGAGGGTGACTGAGATTGCCCAGGGAGGTTGTGGAGCCTCCATCCTTGGTGATATTCAAAAGCTGCCTGGATGTGGTCCTGGGCAGCTGGCTCTAGGTGGCCCTGCTTGAGCAGGGCTGCTGGACCAGATGACCTCCAGAGCTCCCTTCCAATCTCAGCCATTCTGTGATTACCAGACATCAGTATTTGATCCCCCAGAGCCGTACCTTAGCATGCATCAAAAATATGTCAGTGTGTGTGATAGAGAGTAACCCCACTGCAGACTAGCCCTGCTGAATTCTATTAAATATTAAACGTTAAGGATATGTTGGATTTTGCTGGAACAAATGCCAAATTTAGAAGGATCAGCTATATTCATGTTTGATTCATGCGGGTGTACTAATGGCCTGCTGGTTGGAAAGAATTACACTTGCAGATACCATACAGCAGGCTGCACAGTAATGTGCTTTTTTCTTTGAAATGTGTTTTTTCTTGAAGTGATGGATCTGCCAGCGAGACCATGAAACTCTCATCTGCAGTATTTCAGTCTGCAGTTAATCTGTATTTAACACTGGGAATTGTGGGTTGATGTGACCTCTTTTGTCCTTAAATAGCATGAGTTTGAGAGAAGCATGCACAATCCCAGTGATTGCTGGTATTAAAAAAGAGTATGAACAGGCACACTTCTAGTGGAATAAATACTCATGCTATCATATCAAATAATTATGTCTGCTGGAAAAAGAAGTACAGTTTGTTTGGGTTTGTTGATGGGTTTTTTCTTTCAGACTTAAACACTCATTCTGTGGTGTTTGCATCATTGTCTATCCCTCATTCTTTCATTTTTCTGAATTGAGTTTCAAAGGAAAACTTGCTTTTTCTATGTGGCCTGTTACATGCTTCTATTACTTACTGTATAGCCTAAAATAAGGACAGTGACATTGGTCTCAATTGGAATATTTTCTTTCTTCTTCAGTAAGCAATGTGTAGTTTAAAGGACAGGGAATATTGCAGGAAGAAATTGAGATTTATTGATTCATGTAATACTAATATGTACTTTCCTTAGGTACATTCCACGGAGCCTAACCATCCACAGTTTACATTATTGACTTTTGAAGAATTAGTTGCATCTGGCATTCCAGTCGCACCTGAAGATTCTGCATATTGGGATAATTTTTGTTCTAAGGAGGAGAGTCCAGTGAAACAGAATTCACATTCAAGAGAAAAATGCTTATAAAGAAAAAAAAATTGTCAAAGTTTTTATGCTGTTACTCTTCGTAATTCAGAGCGTGGGAATAAGTGCACCTGTGTAAATGAAACATATTTTTTCTTATTTAAACAGTCTGATTTTCACCTTTTTAAAATTGACATTCTTTATCGATATCTTAAGGAAGATGTGTGTTTCCTCCACTTTTCCTCCAAGTGAAAAGTCTAAGCTGGCCACATGTTTCTTTGCTTCTCCATGCCTGTGGTTTTTACATTTCAGTAATTACCCATGCTAGGAACAGGAAGCAGAGCTACAATACTGTTGATTAGTCAACAAGTTTTTAATATATAAAAATGTGTTTCCATACTGTATTTATGCTGAAGCTTGAATTATGATACTGCTTTTTCTCTTACAAAGGTAATAGTTTTATTCTCAGGTGGATAAATAAAGCCAGAAGAATTGGTACAAATCCTTTTGCTGTTACTATATGGTGCAAGTGTTTGTACAACACTTTGAATTTGTGTAATAGCAGGCTGAAGAAGTCTGAATCCTAGTAGTCTTGGAACTACATCTGTGCAAAACTAGTTTGAGGCAGGAAATTAACTTAGAAGTATTTCATATCCTTTTCATTTACAATCTGTGTTAATTAAAGCTTCCTGTATGTAATTTAGGATTGGCTTTTTAATGCTTCTTTTTGTATTTTTCTCTCAGCAATAGATAGGAGCCAAACAGCAGTTCAGTTTTCCTAGACTTGCACTTACATCTGTACTGTCCTAGACACTAAGTCATGGTGGGGAGTGGGGGTGCGGGGTAAGACAACAAACAAAAAACCCTGTTTACTTTTCTTTAAACAGTTTCATAACATCTGAAGACAGAATATTTTATTGTCCTACAGTGAATGAAATTTTCTGGAGAAGATTTCCAGATCTTGAGTGTACCTTTAAAAAATTTTGTATTCCTTTTCAAAACAAATCCTGTTTTGTGCCATTACTTCCTACTTTTCTTTCTAGAAGTCATAGATAAATTATGGTCCATCTAAATATAAGGAAACATACTGAACAGAATGAGTCATACTGAATGGAATGATTTTCACAACTAATAAGAGTTCATTTTGGTCCTACAGTTAAATATAGATCTTCAGGGAATTTGGGATTGTGTACAACTTGACTGCACCCTGTATTCTGACTAAAGGAGAATCTACTTGTAGTGTAACCATTGAAGCCATGCCTTATTACAAAGATACAGAAAAGGTTTAGAGAGAGAAGGGTATGAGTTTTATAATATTATACAGGCTTTTGGAGTTCTGAATACAAATATGCTTTTAAACTTTCCTGTTTCTACCAGTTCTGACTAATATTTTTGTTTCCATTTCAATGACTCTCTCATCTTGCATGCTAATTGTAGTTTTTTGTGATTTCCTTTTTTCTTCCAAAACTGCAAATCAGTGAAGCAGTGACTCTTCTCTCCAGACTCTGCAGGGGTTAAAGTAGATGCTCAGTAACTTCAAATCTGAAGTTAACAGAAATTAATGTACGAATTGTAAGTCAAGTGTGCCAGACTGTTTTTTTCCATGAAATAAAAGTTGTGGTAAATAATTGGTGTTCCGTAGGGGCAAGAAAAAGCTATTTAGTGGATATGTAATGGTATAATTTACTGGGATAGGATATTTTAAACTGATTCAGTTGACTCCGTCTTACTCTGTTCTACCTGAAGTGTATTGTAATCCCAGATGGACAAGCACATGAAGGTGCTTAAGGGCTGAGATAATTATAAGTATTGCCAGGCTGAAAAAAAAGTTTTGTTCTGTTACAGGTTTTGGAAGCCTGCAGAATAAGGAGGCCTATTCAGAGTGTGAGAGGCTGAAGAGTATTGAGCTCGATGGCTGGCTGGCTGGCTATTACCTGGTCCAGTACATGCCAGTCCTCACCAGTCACTGAGGACCCCATCAATTGCAGCTGTACCAGCCAGTTTAAATTGCCAACTTTTTTGCTGGGACAGTGAAATGAACTGCAAATATGGGGTAAGATGAATAGAGAATTTTCAGATCTAGATTTCTGGGGATACAGGAATTAATCTCATATTAGAGATGAGTTATTTTTGCCTAGTGATAGCATCTCAAAACAGAATTTTTCTCTCATTGGAAAGAGTTTAAAAAGTATTAACGTAATTGTTTATAATGTGCTTGCATGTACGTAGAGAACAAACCAATTTTGTAAAATAGAAAATTACACTTGAATTGCTTGCCAGGAATATGGTGATTTTCAGGACTATATCTAATGAGAAAGGTTAGAAAAATGAGGTTTTTTTCATTAACTTTCCATGAAATAAAAACATAGTTTTTAACAGTCCAGGCAGAATCATCTAGAAGATTGCAGTTCCCCACATTATGATTTTTTCCAATGTCTTTGATTTACACTGAGCTATTTGAGAAGTAAGATTAATTTTTTTTTTTTTTAACCTCAGGTAGCAATAAGGTTAGGTGCTGGTAATGCCTTGTGAAGAGCCACCTGAGTCAGGTTGTTTAGTGTCAGTACAAACGGACAGAATTTTTACACTTGCTTTTACCACCGTTGGAAAGAGCAGCTGTACAGTTATGGAACTGTCAGCTAAAAGCATGCTGCTGAAAGGCCAGCAAGACACTGACTCTTCATGAATGTGAATGATGCATCTTCAAGTCATCAGAACGTTTTTCTGGGCATCTGTGTACTGTTAGAGGCATGTATTGAAATGTTGCTAGTGTATACAGATAAGTTAATGTAATCTCAGAGCTCTAAGATTTTTTTTATTTCACCTTATATAAAGAATTGAGCCCTGTATCCACACATGGTCTTAACACTGGCTTCCTTGCATTTCCTCAGAATACAGTCTTAATGTCCATAGAGTGTCTCTGACATTTTTAGAAGCACAGCTCCAGCTTCCATCACTAGGTCGGGTTGCTGGCCCCATCCAGTGCAGATGAGCTGACCTTTGCTGGTCTCCCGTCGCTCTTCTATCTGCAAGAAATTTCCCAGTTATGTCTAGAAGCCCTCTGGCCTTCAGGTTTCTTCTCCAGAGCTCCATTCCTTTATCTCTTTGGTTTTCTGTATATTGCCCTAGACATGACCATACCATGTACCTATATCCTAAAGGGTAAGAAGCCGGAAAAACACAAGCTGTGCTCCGCATGAGCCTTTCCCAGCAGGGGCTGTGGCTAGGTAGTAATTTTCCCTATGGAACAGGACTGACCAGCATCCCTGTTCCTCAAAGTACAGATTTAGATCTTAGATGAGATCCACTGCTCTAGACTGCAGCTCAAACCCAGTGTTTCTGAGGGGTAGCTATTAGCAGTCTCTGACCTTAAAAATAATTTTAAAAGGTTTTAAAAAGTCTTTATCTTCAGTGAAAAGATTGTCAAAAGTCAATAAATGTTTCAGTTTGGACATAATCACGTTTAAACCTTTTTGTTTCTTGCATGAAAATCGTTAGAGTGGATTAGGAACTTCAGGGGGTAAAAAACTATGTTCAAGATAATTTGCAGCTGTGTGACAAAAGAGTGGTGCCATTTGATGTGAAAATCTGTAACTTTGAAAAGTGGATCATATGAATTCATCTTAGCCTTTCACAGTCTGTAAACCTATGCAAGATGTATGTTGTTACTATATTGTGGGATCAAATGCACAGGTGTTAATCAAATGTACTGATCTTAGACAAGAAATCGTAGAGGTAGCAGCAGTAGCATAAATATGGTTGTAATTTATATGTTACTGGAAACATACAGGTGACAGCTCACCTTTAAACAATCATCTTTACCCAAGGCATTGCAATAAAGCCATGATCTGCAAAGAAAATCAAGATAGGAAGGAAAAGATAGCTATTCAAGTGGGTATAGACCGTCTCTTTTTTGGAGCTAACAGGATTATAAGTGCTACATTCTACAAAGATGATAAGTGGTTCTTGGGCAGAATTGGTACAACCAAGCCTGAAACAATGATTCAGACTTCCCTCCTTACCTGCTGCCTAATTCTGCAGGTGGCTGGACATGCTAATTTGTGCTTCACGTTCCTCCAGAATACGGGTATTTTGTGTTGCTCTATGCTGTATAGAAAATATAGGCATGAAAATAAATTCTGAATTATTCTCAAGAGAGCCAACATTTTAAAAGTTTTGTTTTGTTTTGTTTTCCAAAAGTCACTTTTTGTAATATGTTATTCTCTTGTGCTGTACATACAGTTTTCTATGGCCAGATACTATGTATGGCCCCTATTTCTGCTAAGATTGAGTTTATTTTCTTTATTGAAATAAAAAGTGGGTTAGTTTGGGTTTGTGTTCTGATTTTGTGTTGTCTATTGATGGTTCTAGCTTTCTCAGTTATTTTTTTATCTCACTATTCTTTGGATCATTATAGACATAGGTGGGATTACTGAAACACACACTTCTTTGTTATTTCTGAAACAATTTATGGGAACACAAATCTGGATGCTCCTAGTGACATCCTTTAGATGAATCATGAAATGGTCTGGACCAGCTGTCCACTCTGTCACATTCTTATAAGACTGGCACTTCAGGATATGGTTTAGTGGGCATGGTGGTGTTGGGTTGATGGTTGGACTTGATGATCTAAAGGTCTTTTCCAACCTTAATGATTCTGTGATTCTGTGTGACTAGGTGTGTTCAAGTCTTTCTTCCAGGATGGATGCTCCCTGGTTTCTTCCTGCAATTTTAATTTAATAATGTGCAACCTAGTTTCTTGACATAACTATAACATAATGTTGGTGTATTTTACATTAGAGTAGCTCATCATTTGGTCTAAATTGCAACAGTGCGAGCTTTAATGCTTGTAGGAAGATAACGTTTTTAAATACAAGGTGTACAGTGGTATCTACATACGTAAGGGAATTTCCAAATAATTTTTTTTTAACTATGTTGTGTAACACAGGTTCCTCATGTTGTAGTAGAAGATTATTCACACAGAAAAGGCACTTCTGCTTGCACAAGGGTTCTCTTTAAAACCCTCAAAAATGTTTTAGATTGATAAGTGATGTAAACAGTAAGAAAATGGGTATTTCATTTGAAATGATCGTCCAATATCTAGAGGTACCTAGACACCTTTATTTGTACTTTACAAAGCAGTGAAGAAGCATTGTCATGTAGGAAGATGTTAAGAGAAGCTGCCCTGCAGCTGCCTTATAAAGATGTATTCTTCATAATGCAAGTAAAAAAGTATCTGCGATAAATGTGTATAATCTGTTAGGAAATAGTTTGCATCACTACTAACAACTGAATAATCCGATACCTTTTAATACATTTTAAAGATGCCTTTTTATGTTTTTAGTGGCTGTCAGCCCAATAAGAGAAGGAATGGTTTGGGGCATGGTGGATCTAGTTGTTGTCACATCCAACTTGCTCTACATATAATTAATGAAGTCTAGTTCTTCAAACTAAGTAAGCTGGGAGCTTTTAATCATTAAAGGTTTTATTCAGCAGCTATTGCAAAACACATGAGCAGTCATGGCAACAGGGTACAAAACACCAAACTTTTTATTCTGTTGCAAAGGTCTTATTCGGGTGCTAATCTCAGACTTTCATTTCTTGTTTCTTGGCTGCTAGGAATCTTACTGGTAGTGACCCTGCTTGTGTCAGCCTATAACATGCTGATCGAATTTGTTTTTGAAAAGGGGATATATTTTCCTTATGCTGAAGGATTTTCTACCTTTTAGTCAAAGTTGTAATCCTCTGAATAAAGAATTTTAAATCATTGATTTGAAGATGTGTTCAAGTTAAGAGCGCTATGGACCAGTCTGCCACAAAAAAAAAGTGTAGGTCCTACTGGAGGCAAGGATTTTTTTGGAAATTCCAAGCTTAGAAATGTGTGTTAAGTGTACTTAAAAGGTTTGCTAGATTACCTGTCAGATAGGTTTAGGTGGGTGCCTGTCAAACATCCTGAGCAGGCTTAGGACAGGAAGCTAAGCATAAGAAAGATGCAATGCCAGACCAATATTCAATGGGGTGGTTTTTTTTCAGGTTCGTATTTTTAGGTTTTCATAGCTATGTTGTAGATATATGAATGTCCCATTTTGGATTTGGTTATTACCCTGTTAAGTTATTCAGGCATTTGAGTCTAGTCAGACATTCCACAAGGGCACTGAGATTTTGACTGAGTGAGGAACTGAAGACGTGGCTCAGTGTGGTTGCTGTTGGTAAATTTCCCTTTTTTGTAAAGGACCTAAATAAGCTGATACATCAATTCCATCCTGTTTCTTTGTGTACCGATACGGCTGGTGCTGTGCCCTTGGTATCACTTTTTTTTAATGGAAAATATGAGTAAAGGAATTAAGTTGTACTACAAATAATAAGAGGAAATAAATGTAAAAGACAAGTTGAAAGTGTATTAATTCTAGCTTTTAACCCATAAAGGGAAGTTCTTAGTTTTGCTTTGGTCTAAGGTCTCAAAGCAGCTGACATTATTTCAAACATTTTACCTGGGTTTCTTTTTTTCCCTCCTCAAGATTAAGTAATAGTATACATCTTACACACTTTCAAAGTTCCTGCTATGATTTTTGGATTTATCTAGTGAATGAGTTTCTCTTGTCCCACTAGTTCAATGTTTCCAGCCTTCGTTCAGTGTTCTAAAAAATTGCTTTCCTTTAATCTTGAAATAGGCTGAATTTCACTCAAGTAGCTGGTCACATCCATTTTATCCATGGGAATCTCTGACCAGAGGCAGAAAGCAGGAGCTTGGACTGCCCCTGAATTCACGTACAGGTTAGCCACTTGCCCATTCTGCTCAACCATGCCCTGTGCATCCAGGATCCTCTGTGCCTGCAGAAACTGTTAGATGCCCAAGCAGGGCATGTTTGTAGCCCCTTCCATTGATACAGCAGTGCTAAGGGATGGCAAAGGCTGGAGTCGGACAGTGCGTCTTGGGTATTCACGTAAAAATACGTCAGCAGAAGCAAGAACTTGACGGAGTGCAGCGCTTTGTCCAGCCTGCTGCTGCGTGAACAGCCAGTGGTTATTTGTTTGTTCAATGTGACCTTTTTAGTCAGAGGAGGAGAGTCCATGCTCCCCTTGTAATGGCTCTTAAGATGCCTCATTATTTCTCAAATTAACTCAGTCAAGTGATGTCACTACTTGACGTCACTGAATAGAAAACTCTCAGTTGCATGACTGATAATTACTTTTATTTTTTTCCAGTGTTGAAGCTAATGCTTCTGCCCCATGAATTTACTAATGGCTGTTCTCATCACTGTTTGCAATTTTTGCCATGGTATCAATGTACTGCTGGTTTTGGCTTTAAGGCATCATCGGTGGCAATCTGAATTACCAGTGCAGAGGGGACTGCAGTGTTGAGGAAGTGCAAAAAGACTAACAAAAATATAAATGATCTTTATCAATGTGATTACAGGTTTTATTTATCATTGCATGATGCCAATTGCGTGCTGATATGTAATTATTCACAGTGTCATGTATTATCTGTTATATAAGAACTTTATACATTTATTACATATATATTTATACACGTAGACTCACACATATATATACACACTGTATAGAATACAGTATCTTTCAGTTAAGCATAGACCTGTGTTTTCCTCTTCAGTTTGTATAGGTGTAAGTACCTATATGTAGTTAAAAAAAAGCATTCATTATTTTTCATCATAGAGTGGTGTTTCATCTATTTAAATATCTACCTATTAAAATTACTTTGAGTTTCATTTGAAACGGCACACAGGCAAAAGTCTGAAAATACTACCTTAGAAATATTTTCTCCTTTAAAGTGAATATCCTGTATTTTCTTAGCTTCAGCAGCATAGTTTTCTGTAATTTATCACTGCTGGCATCAGGTGAATGGATTCTCAGCCCGTGTGTCAACTGATTGTACGACGTGTTCCTCATGCTCATTGAGAGCTTTTGTGAAAGGTACAGGGAACTCCTTATTTAGTGAGGTCACTGGTCTTTTTGTAAGAGAAATGGAATTTTCCTGCATTTATTTAAGTTCAAATGCTGTCTACTGAATAGAGTAATATTCTCAGCGAGCGATGTGACGCCAGTCTACAAGAAAGGCCGG
>NW_010532407.1:37207-37595 GCF_000687285.1 Phaethon lepturus | reverse complement strand
TCCTGGAGAGGTGTGGGTCTTGGGGAGCCCCTCGGGGCAGCTGGAGATGAGCGCTGGTGCCCGGAGGGGCACCGTGGGGATGTCCCAGTGCTGCACGAGGGGCAAGGTCCCCATGTCACAACAGGCTGGGGGGGCCAGCAGATTGCCCGCCCATTGCCCAGGCGAGAGAGCTATCTTACAAGGCATCGAGAGGCCAGGAGCCTCATGCTCGGGAACGACTGCCGGGCCTCCATCAGCACAGCATGGCTCTCTCCTGAGCAAGGCACTGGCCCTTCTCTCTGAAGAGACCCAGCTGCGTGCAGGCAGATGGATGGATCTCCTGAGTTCATCCCAAACACCCTGTGCCTGCCCTGGCACTCTCTACCGGCTCTGGAGACACCTCCCTGCA
>NW_010532407.1:30058-36935 GCF_000687285.1 Phaethon lepturus | reverse complement strand
GGCCCCCACCGTGTGCGCGGTGCGCTCAGCGTGCATGATGGCGAGGCAGCCGGCAGCGGTGGGGTGGAGGGGACAATGCTCAGATGGCTTTGGGAAGGGTCCTGCTGGGCAGAGAGAATACAGGGAGAGTGAGGGAGCTGTGCAACCCCATTCCTTTGGAATTGGCCCCAGCATCCTGAAAAGACCCGTTTTGGGGCACCAGGTACAACTCCAGGCCAAAGCACAAGGAGCCGCGATGCCTCCGTCCCAGCGAGCCGAGGGCGCGGGCTGTGTCAGCAACGGGACAGGGCATCAACGCACACACTCCTCTGTCTCCCAGTCAGAGCACCCTTCAGAGGGAAGGGTCTCTTAACATCCCTCTCCGATGTTAACGCGTTCAGCCGTAGAACATGCACGGCAGTCCCGGGTGGGGTGTTCTGCCAGTTACCTGCCCTGCACGCACGCACCTGGCTGGCTGGCTCAGCGTGCCTCCCCCCAGCCACTGCAGCCTGGAACCTCCTCGGGAAGACTCTCTACCACACTGTCTGACCCTTGCGAACTCCCACCAGCTGCACCCCTCTGCCCTTGCACTTGCTAAACACACCGCCCTGCTCCCATGGCTGGACTTTGCACGTGAAGCAAGCCCCAGCCTTGCAGGAGAGCGGGAAGCCCTTGCGAAGCCCTGTGTTGTTTGGCAGAGGATCTGCGTTTTGCGTGGTGGGCCGGCGCCAGTGGAGCGGAGGTGGTGGCAGGGTGCGGACGAAGGTGCTGGAAAGCGCATGTCCTGGTGTGTCCATGCAGGTACTACCGCTGCGACCGCAACCTGGTGTGGAACGCTGGCGCGCTGCATTACAGTGATGAGGTCGTGCTCATCAAGAGCCTCACCTCGATGCCCAGCGGCCGGAACGAGCTGAAGAACCGCGTCTCAGCTGTGAACTACATCGGGAAGGGCACCTACACCGACTGTGCCATAAAGCGGGGCATTGAGGAGCTGCTCATCAGGTAAGGCAGCAGGGGCGGGCGGAGGGGGTGATGCTGGTGGTATTGGCCGTGGTGGATGGAGGTGGGGATCTTCTGGGTTAGGACGTCCCTGTTCATTGTGCAGAGCTGTCCCCAGGGTGGGAGAGGAGGTCACCTAGGCACAAAACAGGTATGGGGATGGAAGGTTTCTAGTACTCTGGCTTTGCTGGGATGAGGCATGCCCTGACCATGACCTGAGTGAGTGTCCAGAGGTGCCCAAGCCTCTCCTCTCCAGGTACATCTCTTAAATCTTTGCAACGTTAGATCCTGTGTTTAAATCCTTGCAGTGGCTCCCATCACAAGGAGAATAAATACCTGATCGTGGTGACTGATGGACACCCCTTGGAAGGGTACAAGGAGCCCTGTGGAGGCCTGGATGACGCTGCCAATGAAGCCAAACATCTGGGGATCAAAGTGTTCTCTGTGGCCATCTCCCCCAACCACCTGGTAGGGACCACACAGCAGGGATGCTCCCTGCAGGGGTCCCAAGCGGGACCACAGGACCCCCAGCATGGCAAAGGAGGCTCTGGTTGCCCCTCAGAGCCCCTCCCTGAGGGCAGGATGCAGGTCCCCAGGGTGGTCTCTGGGGACGGGTGCTGCATGTGTGCCCGCAGCTCTCACTCTGCCCTCCCCACCCCCTGACCCTAGGACCAGCGGCTCAACATCATTGCCACGGACCATGCCTACCGCCGCAACTTCACCGCCACCAGCCTGAAGCCAACCCGGGAGCTCGAAGATCATGCACACCCATAACGACATGATTGTGAGCACCACCCACCCCCTCCCCAGCCTGCCCCCTCCCTGGGCTCACTCGTCCCTCTCAAACCCTCTCTCTTTGCTTTCTTGTCTTGCAGAAAGTTAACACGGAGCAATCGGTGAGTCCCCCAGAGCCCATCCCCTGTGGGTCACCCCCAGCCAAGCAGGGGCTTGGTGGCACAGCCCTGCCCTGGAGGCAGCCCCCGGTCCTGCCTGGCCCCTGCCAGCCCGGGGAGCTGCCCCCACGCAGGGTGCAGCCTGGCCCTGGTGCTGCCCACTGCCTCTAATGCTGTTTTCTCCTTCTCTCTGGGCAGTGCTGCTCCTTCGAGTGCCAGGTGAGTCAGGCTTTTGAGATCCCCTGTTCCTTTCCTTGGCATCCCCATGGCCCCATGCTGTGCTTTGGCTGGTCTTAACCCATACCTCTCTCCCACAGCCACCCCGAGGGCCCCCCGGACCTCCCGGCGACCCGGGCAATGAGGTGAGGGACTGGCTGCGGCCATACTGTGGGACCAGGGTGGTGGGACAGGCTCACTGGGGGTGCTCAGAGACTGATGAGGCACCCCAACACTGCCCCATTGAGGTGGACGTGGTCCGCATCCTCTGCTCCCCATGTCCGTGGAGCTACCATGCTACCATACTCCCTGCTCTCCTTTCAACAGGTCGTTGTTCTGTTCCTGGGGATGATGAGCTAACTTTATTTCTGTTCTCTATTGCAGGGAGAAAGAGGCAAGCCAGGTCTTCCCGGCGAGAAAGGAGAGGCTGGAGCCCCAGTAAGTAACGGACCAGCCCTGGTGACTCTGTGCAGGGGCTATTTTTTGGCCACTTCTGGCCAGACCTCTCAGGCACATCCTGACCAGCCCTTGCGCCTGCATCGTCCTGTTTCCATGGGGTAGTCAGTGGGGTCACGGCCAGCTGTCCCCCCACAGAGCCATCCTGCCAAGCAGTGGCTCCGGGCGGGCAGCGGGGTGGCCCCCTCCTCTGTTGCTACAAGGCTTCCTTGTTCCTCACCTAAAATAACTGCTCGTCCTGGAGGACACATCTCTGACTCATGTATGCCAGCCCAGGGCTGGACTCTGGGCTCCCTCCCGCGTCCTCTGACATGACAAACACAGCAGTGTTACAGGGAAACCTTTGGTAAATAATAAGCTAATAGCATAAGGAAACTATTTCCCTCCTCCTCCCTTTTTTTTACTAGGTACACTTATTTTGGGGAGGTGCGTTTCTCCCACACACGTGAGTGTGCAGTTACTCAGCTTGTGCCTTCCCAATTTGGAAACCCCATGTCATGCACACAGAGATTTTTCCTTCCCAAGGGTTTTCTGCCCTTCCCTTTCATCTCAGATGACATGTCCCCAAGCGTCCAATTTCCCTCACCCCCAGGAAGGGCTGGAGATGGTGGAGGTGAAGGCAGGTCCACTCTGCCCTCCACAGTGATCCCAGACCATGCAAGCAAGGAGCATGGTTAGGGGAGAGCCTCTCGTGGGAGGGTATGGAGGCTGGGGCCCAAGCCCCACATCAAGAACCTGGGTGAAACTGCCCCATGGCGAGGGCTGGTGCCAGTATTTGCCTCCATAACACCATGTTTCTGTCTGCTAGGGCAGGCCAGGGGACATGGGACCTGTCGGCTACCAAGGAATGAAGGTATGTGGTGCTGCAGAGTGACGGTCAGGCTTCCTAGATGGACCACAGGCTTTGTGCTGCAAGCGTCTTCATTCTCCCATTTTTCTCTCCCCTTTCATCTCTAGGGTGACAAAGGAAGTCGAGGAGAAAAGGTGAGCATAGCAAGGATGCGATGGGAGGGGGAAAGTGCCCCTGTGTCCCCCTGCTCGGTTAGCCTGGGCTGCCCCTGCAGCTACACAGCGTGGGGGTCTGGTATGTGCCCATGCGTCCGTCCCTCCTGCCGACACCGGCCATGCCAGGTGCAGGGATCCGGTGGGAGCAGCCCACCGGACGCAGGCCCGGGGGCCGGGCAAGCACCGGGCAGTGGGCACAGCCGGGCAGAGCGGGAGAGACCAGCAGCGAGCAGGGGCACAGTGAATGCCTGCACCCCCAGACTGAGCTCGTGTGGGGACCACAGCGTGGGTGGGGAATGGATCTGCTCTGCTCGGGGGCCTGACATCTCTCTCCTTCCTTTCACAGGGCTCGAGAGGAGCCAAAGGAGCCAAGGTCAGCCTCTGCTTTTGCACCATTTATTTTTCCTGGTTGATGGCTGGGGGGAGAAGGATCTTTGGAAATTACTTCTTCATGGTCCCTACTCTCCATTTCAGGGTGAGAAGGGCAGGCGTGGAATCGATGGCATCGATGGCATGAAGGTAAGCCTTGGCTCTGGGGCACCTTGCTTAGACTGAGGACCTTGGCCTTTGCCCAGACACACCTCTAAAACCATTGCGGGGTCCCAGAACGAAGCCAGTGTCCCACGTGGGGCAGTGGGGCTCCCCCCCTGCAGGGCCATCCACCTGCCAGCCGGGGACAAGTCTGGGATGTCCTTTTCAAGGTGCTGGGATGATGGATGGGGTCTTCCACGGACACAACTCACAGAGACCCCTGCTTTGTCTGTCTGACAGGGTGAAGCTGGATACCCTGGGCTACCTGGCTGCAAAGGCTCACCCGGATTCGACGTACGTACCCTGTGGGTGCCACTTACATGCGACTGAACCAGCACAGCCAGTCCACCGTGAAGGCGTGTGGAAACAGGGAGCCCCCCAAAAAGGGAGCTCTGGGAGGGAGTTGCCACGCTTGGAAATAGGACTCTAGGCATGCAATGCTCATCGCAGGTAGGGCACCTCGGGGGTGTCCCCAGGACAGCCTGCCTTGTCCTTGCCTGGGAGCTGTGCCCCCTTGCACAGGCTGCCTGGGAAGCCACGAGCTGGGGGAGCGTTTGGCTGGAGGCTGTTCAGCACAGGGAACTCTGCAAAGAGCTCAGTGCCGGATAGGCAAGCCCAGGATTAACCAATTTCAGCCTGCTGAGCCCAGCCACACAGAAAATGTTGGAGATTTTGGAGGGCTCTGGACAACATTATTCTGATGTTGCATTCCTCCAGTTTCCCTTCTTGTTTCCATGTTCTCAGGATAACACATCCATGGTGGCACCAATATCACTGCGGTCCAGCCACAGCAGCTTTTCTGCCATTTTCCTCTGAGCTGCAGAAGCATGCTCAGTTTTGCAGTGTTTCAGCAACGTGGTGCAGCATTGCTTGCACGGCTTCATGGTGCAAGAGTACTGTGCCATCCCTGCGTCGCTCCTGAGTGCATGTCCCTCCTATCTGTCCTGCTGGGGAGCTGTGGGCCAGGCTGCCGGGGTGCTCGGTCCGTGCCCAATTTCCTGCAGATAGTGATGCCAGCTTGGTTTTCAGTGATGCTGACTTTGTTTTCAACAGGGAGCTCAAGGCCCACCTGGACCGAAGGGAGATCCCGGTGCTTACGGACCCAAGGGAGGAAAGGTGAGCCACTCTGCCGAGCCCCACATGGGTGGAAGGGTGCTGGGACCCCTTGCATGCAAGAGGGAGAGGTGGCGAGTGACCCATCGCTGGCCTCCTTGCACTGCATGGGGGCAAGCCCATGCTGGAGGATGCTGCCCGTCCCACAGTGGCCAGTGTGACTCCCAGCCTGCCCAAGCTTACAGGGTGCCCACAAGCCTGGCACGAGCATCCCTGAGATGTTGGGGGGCTGCTGTGACAGGGTGGCTTGCATTGGGTGGGTGGAGTGGTGGGGGGATCTGCTGGGGACAGGGAGCTCCCTGGGGAGGGACAGCAGCCCAGAAAGGGGGCTCGGTGTGTGCCGGGGCTTCTGATGGCCTCTGCAGTGTGGGAGCAGAAATCCACCGCTGGGCACTGGGTGCAATCTTGACGGTGCCTTGTGTCCTTGTGAAGGGGCAGCCTGGGGATGACGGAAAACCTGGCCGGCAGGGGATTCCCGGCAGCCCTGGAGAGAAGGTGGGTGAAGTCGTGTGCGAGCATCCTCTGCCCTCTGTGAGAGGGAGAGGTCCCTCGCTCCAGCCTTGGCTTCGAAGCAGAGCTTGCCCAAGGCTCTGCAAGGGTGCAGGTCTTTGCTCTGAAACCTGCTGACTCGTCTTGTTTGCACTCCTGTGGCTTGCTCATGCAGGGCGCACCTGGAAACCGCGGTGAGCCTGGACCGGCAGGAGAGACGGGCGACGAGGTGAGTCCCCTGCCCGTCCCCCCCCATGAGTGCTTGCCAGCCATCCCCATGGCCTGACCACCCCTGCCGTTTCTCCGCAGGGCGCTGTGGGTGCGGATGGTCCTCCTGGAGAACGGGTAAGTGTGGGCACCGAGGCCGGGCACCACGCCGGCAGGGCATGGGCAGGGGCTGATACCCGGAGGAGGAGGAGGAGGGCTGAGGGTGAGCCCACTTGGAGGTGGGCAACGAGGGGGGGCTTTGCTGCTGCCAGGAGCAGGTCCTGATTTTGTGTTCTCACCATCTCCTTACAGGGCAGCAATGGAGAAAGAGGCCCCCCGGGCTCGCCGGGCGACCGTGGGCCAAGAGGAGAGCCGGTAACTGCGTCCGTTGGGTGGCTTTCAGCCTCTGCTTGCAAACAGGTCACGCTTGGCAGCCAGGGACTAGAAACAGGTTGCCCAGTGGCTAACTCCACCAACCTGTGGGCCAGCAGGCAAGCTCAGTGCCTTCATCTGCCAGCCCAAGGTGGGACCTACCATTGTTCCCCTGGCAATAGCCTGCTTGTGCTAGCAGCTAGGCACCAAAGAGCCAAAAACCCGAGAAGAGTGTGCCCAGCAAGCCAAGAGCAGGCGGAGAGCGGTAACCCCTGCCTCGCAGCTGCCAAACTAGTCGATGGAGAGCAGAGGGGCAAGGTGCCCACCTCCGGGCGCAGGGGGCTGCGCGGTACTGGTGAGTCGGGAAGGAGGGCACAGGAGCATCAGCAGCAGGGCAGCATGTGTGGGTGCAGACAGGAGGGGGAACACCCTTCCCTCCCCTTTTGGGTGGGAGTCACTAGGAAAGTATTTTTCCTGCCTGCCGGGGGTGAGTCACTGAGCGTGAGCGTGGGAGGGACGGGCAGGAGCCCTCGGCAGGCCAGGACAAACATGTGGCAAGCAGCAGAGGTGCCACGCATGCCGGGGAGGGACACGCGGGGCTGATGGACAGGGAGGGG
>NW_010532407.1:13473-29991 GCF_000687285.1 Phaethon lepturus | reverse complement strand
CCCGTCCGTGCTGCAAGAACTGCCAGTACCCACCACCAGCTTGGAGGGGAGGCAGAGGTCTGCCGTGGGGAGGGGGCAGCTCTGGCAGGGGGCTGCTGGCAGCCTCCCCCTTCCTGTTTACGGCTCGGGGATCGGCAGCGCTGCCGCACGTGGTGTGCGGGGCAGATGTGCGCGGGAGATGAAGGCACGCCTGTGTCCCGGAGTTAAATTGTTCAGCAGACGATGCGCTGCTTCCTTCCAAGTTTTAGTCCAAGCACGAGGCTGCATAACCTCGCCAGAAACGTCTCCACCGGTGCTCAGGGCCCTTTGGAAGTTGTGTTTTATATTTACCGTTTGGCTTAGGCGTCTGGAAGCTTCACGCTTGCAAACAACAGCTTTAGGTCGTGAAGCTTTCAACCGCTTTCCTCGAGGTTTGAAGTCAGGTGTGACTGTCGCGGGACGTTTCTGAACGTCTCCATTCCCAGCGAGCTGGGGGCTGCCTGGCCCTGCATCCCAGGTCCCCTTGCACCTCCTGCAAAGATGCTCGTCCTGCAGCACGTGGTGCTGGCTGATCTCGGGGGTGTAAGGTGCAAAGCTCTGCGCTTAGCTGTCGTTCAGCCCTGTAAGGGGTAATGCTCCACTTTGCAGGAGGGAAAAGTTTTCTTCTGAATTGCCAGGAACTTGCAGCAAGCTCTTGGGCTGCAGGGATGGGGGGGCATGCCTCGTGGCTCTCCTTTTGCCTCCTCAGCTTACACACTCCTGGCCATGGGTCTAGAATGGGGAAGGTGCCCCAGCATCAGCCCAGGTCTGGCGGATGTGCTGCCCTGGTGGGACACAGCTCTGCTGGACTGGTGGAAGGCTGTCCCTGTCCACACTGGTTAAGTCAAAGTGGAACTAAGCCACGTCCAGCCCTTGGTCATTTCTTTCTGTTGCAGCTGTTGGGGTGCAAAAACACCCAGACTCAGGTTTTCCAGGCTCTGCTGGGCTGTCAGTTCTCTGCAAACAGCCCTAACCCATCTCAGGGTGCTGAGTGTCAGCAAAGGAGAGGGAGAGCACCAGCAGTGAGAGGTGAGGACGTCCCTCCCCGTCTGCTGGCTCATCCGCTTGGAAATTCCCTTATCTCCTCAGGGATGGCAGGCTGGAGGATGAGGGGGTGGAGGAAGGAGGCTGCTTAGCCTGGAGTCTCAGGCTGTGCATGGGAACAGCAGCTCCTCTCCAAGAAGACTGCCCAGGGCAGGAGCTGTTCTAGAAAAGCAGCCATGGCTGCAGAGTGTGGCTTGGAAGAGCCACTACATGGTTTTGGGGCCAGGGCCAGTTCTGTGTATCTGCAGAAGCATTGCAAGATGGATGTCTCCAGGCATTTGCTTTTCTGGTGCAAAATGGACTGAAACACGTTACCCAAGAGGCAAGCACTCCTGTCCTTCAGAAAGTCTTCCTCTTGGCTTTAAGGTGGCCACACTAGCCAGTCTCTCCCCATATCTCTGATGGTTTCCTACTCAACTCCTAATTCTGCCTCAAAAACCTCCCTGTTTGGATGACTGCGTTTCTATCCAGCATGTGCTATTGGTGCTGCAATCCTGCTCCCCATGGCACGCAGGGCCCTTTGCACTCTATGCCTGTCCCTCTGAGTTTCTCATGCCCTCTGTGTAAATTTTCAGGGAGAGTCTGGACCACCTGGTGACCAAGGGCGGGAAGGACCCCTCGGACCACCTGGGGACCAGGTAAGAGCTTGGATTAACCTTCTGGATCCCAGGTGGAAGTGGTTGGGGTGGGGGGGCAGTGGGGTAGGGTGCTTAACTGATGCCACTGCATCTTGGGGCAAATTTTCAGCGTCTTCCAGGCTGGTAGCAAAGCCAGCAAAGAGGGTCAGGGATTTCTAGGAGAACCCAGAATATGAACAGGGCTAAAACAATGGAGGCTTGGCTGCTGGGCTGGAGACAGAGCAACCTCCATGCCATTTCCCAGTCCCATGGAAACAGATGTCAACATGTCTGACAGATCTGGAAACTGGCAAGTGCGAGCTGCAGCAACGCACAAAAGGTTCAGGCCTGGGGCCAGTTGCTGCTCACCTCAGCCAAGGGAGTCAATGAGACATGTCGGCGAGGATAGCCTGGCAGGACCCCAGTGGTGTCCCTGACACCCTTGGCATCTGCAGAGACAGTCTGTCCCAAAGCCAGCGTTTATCAAGTCTGCTCGCTGCAAGGTCTGGCCCTCCTGCTTTGGGGACTACTTGTCCTCATGTGCATCAAGGAACAAATCTCAGACCCCATGGGCTTTCTGAACAAGCAGAGCTGGCTACCTCCAGCCTGAGGAAGGCTTCTGTCCTCTGCACAATTAAAGGCTCTTTCCTCCCAAAGGCATACCCAGCTCCCAGTCAATGACTCTAGGTGTTGTTGGGTTAATCCTCCATGGCAATAGCACTGATTGCAATGGCCAGCGGGGTCTTTCCACCTGAGCAAGCAGGCTTTGACATCGCCCTTGGACAGGGCTCTGTGGGACAACTCCCCTCCTACCTATACCATCAGAGTTTTGACAGAGCTTAAGATTTTGACAGAGCTTAAGTATTGAGATAAATGTTCCCACGCTGGTGGAGCAGGGCTTCCGCAAGGGGTGAAGCATGGAGACCAGCATGCGGACAAAGATGAAACAGCTTTTTAACTCCTTCATAGTCAACCAGGTGTTGAAGAGCCCTGAAGGAGATCTGGATTGCAGGACATCCACAACGCGGACACTGTTACGTTCACATTATCCCCAGCATGGGTGGCCCCCATGGCAGCCCTGCCCCATGCCACAGCCTGGGGAGAGGACACACTCGTGCCAAGGATGTGATTGCCTGGAGCTGGCCTTCCCTTGATCCTGTCTCATGCTAGTGAAGAGCACCAAATTCACACAGGAGGATTGTCCAGATCCTGCTGTCTGTCACTGAGCTGAGCTCCTGCCACAAGTTCAAAGAGCATCTGGCAGCATCCAGCTTGTTGGGCACTGCCATGGTGTGAGAGGTGGTGTTTCAGGAGGTGGCCCTGGTAGGAAGGCAGCACTTTGGGTGTGTGCGTGTAGTGGACTAGAGCTGCAGGCTGACACCAGAGAAGGAGGAAGGACCAGAGCAGCTCCCCGGGCGGTAGAGGCTCCTTCCAGGTTCAAGGCAGGAGAAGGACTCCACAGAAGGTGGAAATTTGATGCAGGCCTGTGAGCCGAAGCTGTCCAAGCATGGTGGGGAGACAGACTGGGGTAGAACCTGCCTCCAGCCAGCCCTCACTGGTGGAGAGGAAGAGGAGAAAGGGGAAAGAACGGTCTCCTTGCTATCACTGAGTCTGTGGGACACCAGTCTTCCCTTCTGGGGAGCACTGAACTTGAGTCAAACCCCTGTCAGAGAGGGAAGCATTACTGCAACGGGTCTGATGCCTCCCCAGACCAGAGGCTGCCCCAGTGCCTCCACTGCTCCAGGGAGATTTCAAAAGCGGTTGCAAAGCGAGGACGTTTTTTCCATAAGCTGAGGAAGAATGCTTTTGCTTGGCCAAATTAAAAATAAATGCGTAATTGGGCTTGGGCAAGAGAAGGACTTTGGCAAACACAAGTATTTTTCAAGCTGTGTTATCTGCAAGCTCTGGCTCTTGGACCATATTTCTTTTGGCGAGGGGAAAGGGCTCCCGCTAACCTGTGACTCCCTTTCATCCTCTTTCTATCTGAGAGAAGCTAAAGGTCAGCACTCTCTTTCCATGATCCTCATGTGCAGTTTTGGTGGTGTCTCTCTCTTCCTGACCATGATGCCTATCCCTTCTGGGGTTCTTGTTGCACCCAGAAAGGCAATAGACAGGGAGCTGCTAAAGATTTCCCAATCCGAAATCCTGCATCTTCATAAACTCCTCCAGGGCTGTGAGGAATTTGCGCTGTGTGCTACAGTGAGGACACGTATGGCCAGCGCGAGCCAAGGGTGCCATGGATCCAGCTTTGGCTGATGTGAACGATCACGAGCTCCTGACCCTCCTTCCCAGCTTTCTCTCTTCTGGGCTTTTGTGCAGAAATAAGGTCACATGCCTTTCAGCAGTTTAGTGCTCTGCACTGTGTAATTTTAAGCCCTCTGCACCCACTCGTGCACCTTTCCTTGGAAGAAGGGTACATGTGGCGTGCACGGGTGTTTGGCACCAGCTTCTCCCAGCCGCTGTCGTGCGAAGAGGAGCAGAAGCAACAGCTGGAGGGGATTTCAGCTTCCTCATTTTTCGGGTGGTGAGAAAGTGGCTGCAACGCTGGGCTAGGCTGAGCCAGCACACTGGGGCAGCTCGCAAAAAAGTTAAGAGGCACTGCTGATGCACTGACAATACGGAGGAAACTCTTGGGCACGTGCTGCTGCGATGCTGAAGCCCAGGTACCGTCGAGTGAGTGCTGCCTTCCACCTGCCAGGAGACTGCAGTCGCATGGCCCGGCGCAGGAAACATTTCAGAGGTTGGGAGTCCTGAACTGGCACGACCACTGCCTGCAGCAGCCATGCCGGAGGAGCCCGCGGCCGAGGCACTGCTCGCTGCCGCCGCGGCTTGCCCTCTGCCTTCCCTCTGCCCACCTCTGTCGTCTCCATCCCCTGGGGACCAGCCGCACACCCGGCTCCGTGTCAGACGCTGCCTTGCTCGAGCATTCGGAGCTGTAGACAAGAGCATCGTTACCCAATCGCTACCCACCATCGTTACCAGTCTGCTGGCACCGAGCAGAAGGTGGAGGGGCTCCCTCGGGTACCCACCGGAGCTCTCAGAGAACAAAAAAACCCTCCTCCCATCCTCCCGGCTGCCGCCCTGGGGTGTCCGAGCTCCAAGGCGTGGGGAGGGACTCTGCGGAGGGAGGTCTGTGTCACCTTCAGGGCGACGTGCTCCACCAAGGGCCCTTCTCTGCCCCTGGGGCTCCCCATGAGGTGCCGCTGTACAACCCAGCTGTGCTTCGCTGCTCGAAAGCACCATCCCTGCCTCCCCGGTCCTGTCCCCCACAGGTCCTGTCCCCAGGCGGAGGTGTCGAGGAGGGGCATGTCTTTTAGGGCCTTGGAAGCTCTGCTCAGAGGCTGCTCCCTCCTGCGGGCCAGCTGCCACGGAAAGCACATGGCGTTCAACCCACGCCTGCAGCGTCGCACCGCGGCCCGGAAAGCGTCCTGTTTTGGCTCGTGCTCAGCAGGGATCCGGCCGGGGCCGGCTGCGACGGGCTTTGCAGAGAAAGCAGGGCGTAAGGGAGCGTGGGGAGCGGCGGCAGGGAGGCCAGGCACAGCTCCTGAAGCATCTCTCCGCCTGCGTTAGCCCCTGTCCATAGGTCCTTTCTTGTGAGGCTGGCCAAGGCTGAGGTGACTCACCGATGGGTGCAAGGCCCCTTCAGGGCCGGAGCAACACCAAGAGAAAATCCCTGGTGTGAGACCTCTTTGTGTTTTCCTAGGGTGAAGCTGGACCCCCCGGACCCAAGGGCTACAGAGGAGATGATGGCCCCCGTGGCAATGAGGTCAGTGCTGCTCCATCACGGCGTCTTCTGGGAGGAGGGAGTTAAGGAAAGACCAGGAGACGCTGCCCGTTAGGGCTGTCCCCAAATCCCACAGATCTTGGAAACCTGTTGCAGCTACAAACTTGGGTGGCAACTCCCTGGCAGATGCATCGAGGGTCCTTAAGGCTGTGGCTGCCTTTTTCCCCCCCTCCCAGATGCCATTTCGCGGAGAGAGCGTAGCCACTTGACAAGCCATGTGGCTTCCCATCGCAGAAGCTGGGGTACCTGCTCTCTGAGGGCAGCCACCCGTATCTGCAGCAGATTTGATCCCCAGAGCAGGGAGCAAGCTGAATCCCAAGCCCAGCTGCGGGCTTTGCGTTGCTCTTGTATAAGCAAAACACCTCCCATGATGGTAGCTGGTTGCCTCAGAAGGCATCCTCTTCCCCACTCGAAGGACAGGGTGCAATGCTTGACCACTGCTTCTGCTCCTTCCAGGGCCCAAAGGGATTGCCTGGAGCACCTGGGCTGCCTGGAGACCCTGGCCTAATGGGAGAAAGGGTGAGTGGTATTTGCTGGGGGTGGGGGGGTGTGCAATATGGAAAGGACGTTCAACAGGCTGGTTCCACAACAGCATGGTCCCACTCAGGGAAAAAAGAAATTGCACTCATACACAGCTGAGATATGCTGGGAAAATCTGCAGGCAACCTGCTTTTGACTATGCATCACATCTGCAGGCTCGAAGAGCCATATTTTGGGATGTACTTTCCAACAACAGAGATCTGATACATCCCAGTCTGTTCCCAGCCTGTGGTCATACCCCAGGGATAGTGTCGCTGTCCTCTCAGTGGCTGTGCAGGTCACACGCAAGCAAGATGTCCTTTTTACCTGCCTGCACCAGTCCCCAGCTGGTGACTCTAAGCCAGTCGCATGTTTTTTGCGCAGACATTTTACCGTGGAGACGGACCGCCTAAGAAGTGCAGGATCCTGCTGCCGTGCTATCTAAGGAGTCTGCCTTTCATTACCTCACGTATTTCTCCCTTCCTTTCCAGGGGGAGGATGGCCCTCCTGGGAACGGCACGATTGGATTCGTGGGTGCCCCAGTAAGTTTTTTGTGCTGCTTTGAAACTGCAAGACCGTTATTTCTGCTTGTCTGACCTAACATGCTTCCTTTCCTTCGTTCCCAGGGACAGCCAGGAGACAGAGGGGACCCTGGCATTAATGTAAGTGTGCTGCTTCCTCATATGCCCCACAGAAGTTGCCCTGGCTGGTGGCTTGGCTCCTAGAACCTCTCTATCTGCTGCATGGTGAAATGGGCTCCCTGAAGCTGCTGCTCCTCCAAAGCCCTCTTTTTCTTCTTCGCACCTCTCTCTGGAGCAGATGTTTCTGGTAGAAGTGTCCTGCCTCGGTGCACTGGTAGTAACACCCAAGGATGGCAGCCTGGGCAGAGTGCTCTCTGTTGCAGCCCCAGACCCAGAGTTTGGGGGACCCGCGTGGTGCTATAACAGTGAAAGCCACCGAAGAAGCTCTCTCCCTCAACAGCACTCCGATTTGGTGCTAGGGAGCCTATTCACTGCTCTTTGCCCCCCTCCCAAGCCAGCTCTCACAAGGTCACTGCATGCCAGCGCCAACCTCACCACGCTAACAACAGCTGTCCATGCAGGAATCTCTTCTGTACTGTTTTTCAGGGAACGAAAGGCTATGTCGGTCCTAAAGGTGATGAAGGAGAAGCTGGGGATCCTGGCAATGATGTGAGTGATACGTATAAAGCGGAATCATCTTTCTCTTGCAGGAGCTTTGGGCTGGATCTCTAACAGTACCTTGCCTGTGGGTCAGAGCCCGTCAGACGTTGTAAGACTGCAAGTGGCCTTTGCCACTGAGCAGTGTCTGATGGCGAGGAGAGCTCTCTCCAGATGTTCATTTTGTGTCCTACAGCTTATGACTGGGAAACTTGCAGATCTGTTAGGCTGTGGTGTGGACACCATCTCTACAAGGTTTTGTATGCTTCTAGATAGCAGCAATGTTTGCACCTGTGCCACACCATTGTCCTGTGAAGGAAGATTTTCCTAGTGTCCGTCCTGACCCTCCCAAGTCCTAACTCTGGTTGGGTCAGTTGCATACAGCAATCTCAGATACCATTTTCGTGGTTAAGTAGGTCTCAGCAGACATCTGGAAGGGGAAGGTGCTGCACACCACTCTCCCACGCAGACTTGTGGATTTCGGTTTTGTTTTCATTCCAGAACCCAACCCCTGGCCCCAGGGGCATCAAAGGAGCAAAGGGCCACAGGGGACCTGAAGGCCGCCCGGTAAGGAAGAACCCTGTCAGGGTTTGCACGGATGACTGCAGCGTACCAGGCTGACGGAGCTCCCAAAGGCAGGGCTCTCTGCAGACTTGCGGGTCTTAGCCCTACTCACAGCAGGAGCAAGGGAGTTTGAAAACCCACTGCTGCAGCCTGGTACATGGGTCTCTGAAATCATGTTCATCCTAAATCAGGGCAGAAAATACAGGCACTTGTGCTTTTTCATGAGCAAAATGTTCTTGTATGACCAGGTTCAGTAAGGGCAAGCAACCTTTCGGAGTGCCATCCTGAACCTGAAAGCATTTCAGTTCGTGTTGAGTCGCCACTTGCTTGCATTGCCTCACGTTGGCCTGGAGGCTACAGAAGAGGCATCTTCAAAGCAAATGGCATTCATCCCTCCCTCCCTCCCTCCCTCCGCTGGGTGCTGTGGAGCAATGCCAAGCCGTGTCACACATGGTGTGTGTGTGCTCGCTGCCTGCAGCAAGAGCTTGCCTGCCTGCCTCGGTGGGCATGGCATACGTGGAAGTGGGTCTCCTCGCCCCCGGCCCAGTACAGCCCCAGGGCAATGTGCAAGCAAGCAGATGTACCTGCTCAAAGTCCAGCGCAGGGGCCAGCAACTGGGAAGCCAAGAGACTTTTCCAGGCTCTGCGTTGTTCAGCAAGGTATTGGCAGAGTACGCCGTAGTTAGGACTGGCTGCAGGCTCTGCGTTGTTCAGCAAGGTATTGGCGGAGTACGCTGTAGCTAGGACTGGCTGCTCTTGTAACTGCTCTCTCCACGCTTCTGTTTGACAGGGACCACCAGGACCTGTGGGGCCTCCAGGACCAGATGTGAGTGGGACAGGATCGGGGTGCTGCTTGTCTGCTTTGGTCTCTGCTTCCCCTGCACTGCATGATGGCTCCTGGGAGGGGGTCGCTGCACGGGGAACCTCGTGCTCCCAGGCTGGGTGGTGGCTGCGCCCCATCACTGTCCCAGCGCATCTCACTGGCCAGATTTCTTTCATGCCAGTCCATCACCAGCCAGTGCCCTCGGCCGTGTGCCCCGCTTGCACACCTCGCATTTCCAGGCCTGTTTTGAGGGCACAAAGCAGCAGCGGGATGATGGGCAGCACTGGGAGCCAGGCAGCTCCCTTCACTTTTATTCGAACATTTCTTTACCGCTCTTTTCAGGAATGTGAAATCTTGGACATCATCATGAAGATGTGCTGTGAGTATCCCTGTGCCGCTCCTCCGGGCTCCTTGCTGAGTGGGAAGGCAGCTACTTTTTCTCTGGCCCCGAGGGAGCAGGGCCACCCCCAGGGAGCGCGCAGAAGGGTGCCATTGGCATCGCTCCCCTTCCACGAGTCCCAATTAAGTCAACGAGCTGGGGGAGGGGTGGGAGGTCCTCCCTGCAGCTGGGACAATGAGGCAAATCTCTTGTGTGCTGCTGTGCCTTCTCTTGACCCAGGGACTTCCAGCTCGATCTCTTAGAGCAGGTCGTGCAACCACATTTCACACTAGTTTGCTGTGCCTGCGGCTCTCTGCATGCACAGTCACCCGTCAGGGAAATTATGAGCAAAACTATGTAAAATCTTTGTGTGGACCGTTTTACAAATGTTTTTTTTCTTAAATAGCAGGGCCTGACTTTCCCCTTAGGAAAAGGGAGGGCTGTTCTGGGGTGTCCTGCCATGGGGAGCAGCAGTATGCATGTGCTGCAAAGGGTTTCTGGCCCACGGCCCGTAATGAAGTGCTGGAAGGACACAGGGTACTTAGGGAACTGAGTTTGAGCTCCATACTCTGGCAATTTCCTTAATCCCTCCAGGATTAGCTTTTTTATTTTGATTTAAATAAGAATGCATCAGCGTGTGCAGAAACAGCTCTGCTGCATGCAGTGCTGCAGGGACAGGGCATCACAACCTGAAACAGGAGAGAGAAATGGGTATTTCAAACAGGAGGGAAACCTCCATGAGCTTGAGTTGTCCAGACCAGGTGTCTTTGGGTCTGCAGAAACACAAACCTGCAGTCTGCATTAGTGTGTGAAAAACCCTTGTGTCCAGCTTTTTAACGTTCTCTCTTTCTCTCCCTTCTCCTCTAGCTTGCTGTGGTGAGTGTTACTTGGCAAAGTTGCTCTGCAAACATTTGCTAGCCCTTCTCTTTGCTTGCACCCCTCCCTTTCCCTGCTCCTTGCCTTCTGCTATGGGAGACGTGGTGAGAGCCCGGGAGGGAGGATGGAGCATATGAGCGAGGCAGAGGAGGGCAGCGAGCTCTCCCCGAGGGTGCTGCGCGGATTTGGAGGCTGCTGTGGCTGGGTCCTGCAACTGGAAAACTGTTGTCAAGGTGCTCTGTGCCAGCAAACTGCAGGCAGATTTTCTCCACCCTTTTTGCAGCTGAAAGGGGTGTCGGTTCAGGGTATGCTGTGGATCCAGCTCTGTCCTCCTCCTCCCAAATCCTGTGCTGCTCTGCAGAGAAATGTGCTGGGTTTTTTTCTCTGATGCTGTCCCAACGGGTTGGGTTTGCAGTCCAAAAGCTTGAAGGAAAAGCCAAGGACACATGATGTCCTTCAGTCGGGGGAAAGAGGGGAGCAAGCTGAGTCAGCCCCCTCCAGCCCACCAGTGTCACCTCTGTCCTCCTGGGCGGGGTGAATGGAAGAAGTGAGAAGACTTATGAGGAAACGGGTTTTGGAATAATTACTGGGTGTTTTAAGGGTACTCACAGCTTGGAAATGCAATGTGTCTTGAAAGGGGCACTGAGCAAAATGCAAATGGAAAAACTAGTAAACTGACTCTCAAGTCTCCTATGCAGCTATTTTGATGGTTTATTTTACGCCCTGCTTTGCGGGTAGATAGGGCACAGGCACCACCTGGTCAGGACTAACAGCAGACATCAGCTGCTTGCTTTGGTGTGCCTCCCTGCACGACGTGCTGCTCTGAGTGAGCGGCTCCGCTAGAAAACACAAGCCCCTCCACTCCTGTGCCTTGCTGCAGAGTGCACCTGCGGTCCCGTCGACATCCTCTTCGTGCTGGACAGCTCGGAGAGCATCGGCCTGCAGAACTTCCAGATTGCCAAGGACTTCATCATCAAAGTCATTGACCGCCTGAGCAAGGACGAGCGTGTGAAGGTGAGATTTCCACCGAGTGCTAGGATACACTGCACTCCCTTATTTTTCACTGCAAGCAGAAAAACAGGGAGATGCTTCCACTCCACAAGGCTCAGCTTCAAGTGTGTAACCAGGATGGGTCTTGATTTCTCCCAGATTCATAAAGTGATGGGGATGTGACAGCTGTTAGTTGTCCCAAAATATAGACATTTCACTCTTTCTGGGCACAGGCACTCTTCTTCCATCTCCCAGCTCATTAAGTATCTGCCTGATCAATAGGTCTCTCAGTCTCTTCCTTGTCCTGATGAGCATTTTTTGTGGCTGGAGTAGATAACACACGAGGTGTATTGCAGCTTCCCCTAGCCCCCTGATGGCCAGCCCCCCCGACACCTCAAGCTTGGGTTCAGGTTACCAGTTAAGCACAATACTAAAAAGGATCTCTGCAGCCCAAAACAGCAGTATTGTCCCAGTAGTGAGTCTTTTAGTCTGAAGAGGGACGTAAACGTTTGCTCTCCTAACTCCTCCCTGGTAACCCACTGTGTGTGGGAAATTTCATTTACCCCTGTGACTGGGAAGGGATGTCTGGCATCCAGCCTTTCCTTAAGGTATAATCAGACACGTCTGTAGTGCACAGGCTGTAAAGCCACAACGACCTGCCTTTGGACATTGCTGTAGGCATGCATGGGTCCCTTTGGCTGGCAAAGAGCAGGTAAAAAGCCTGAAAGGCTGGAGCTGTGCAGCAAAAGCACCATGTTGGAAGAAAACCAGAGGTTTTGAAAAAAGATCTATTCCTAGCCACCCACCATGGCTTGTGTTGAGACCACTGAGCTGGGAAACCTGAGTTTTGGTCTTATTTCACTGACTGGCTTACTGAATTGGTCCCCATGTGCAATCCCTCCTACTGGGGCTCCTTCTGCCTGGGATAAGGCAGAGGAGGCGTGTCAGATCCTGCCATGAAGGTGTTCAGTATGAAACTACCAGAAGGATTTCTGAGATCTCCAGGCCCCCCTGGAGGTATCTGGCCCTAACTGTCTTCTGCTTTTTCCAACAGTTTGAACCTGGGGAGTCCCGTGTGGGCGTTGTGCAGTACAGCCATGACAACACGCAGGAGCTGGTGGCCATGGGGGATGCCAACATAGACAACATTGGGGCACTCAAACAGTGAGTCTGCAGGGTCTCAGCGCATCATGCAGAGACCTGACCCAGGGACACCTAACTCAACTCCCATCTTTCATCTCCAGGCCAACAGCTCCTGCAACTGCAAGGATGCTAAATGTTCTTTCATGGAAAGTAGCAGTTGGTGGCATTGTAGGTGGTGCTGAGGCCAAGGAGCTTGCCAGTTTTCCACCCAAAGCCCCATGCAGGGATGTTGCCCTGCCTCAGCAAGCGTGTCAATGACATACATGTTCCCAGGGACTCCTTCAGTATCTGTGGGACAGGGCTTGCAGGCTCATTGGTGTCTGTGCTTGCAGGGCAGTCAAGAACTTGAAATGGATAGCAGGGGGCACCTACACTGGAGAAGCCCTACAGTTCACCAAGGACAACCTGCTGCGGAGATTCACCTCTGACAAGCGCGTCGCCATCGTCATCACGGACGGACGCTCCGACACGCTGCGGGACCCTACCCCGCTTAACTCCCTGTGCGATGTCACCCCGGTAAGGGCAGAGGGGAAGCACTGTGCCTACACACAGCAGCCATGCATCAGAGTAGTGCAGGCTCCACGTCTTTGCTACCCAAAGCCAGGGCAGGGGCGACATGTGTCACTAGAAGCACCCTCATGGAGTGACAGGCCTTCAAGTTTATGAATGCATTAGATGATGAATGTGTCAGGTGATGGACTGTAACTTCCCTGCAGGTGGTTTCTCTTGGGATAGGCGACATTTTCCGGAACCCTCCAAATCCAGATCACCTGAATGACATCGCTTGTTTAAGCAGACCAACCAGGCCAGGACTGTCCATTCAAAGGGACAACTACGCTGAGCTCCTGGATGACACCTTCTTGCAGAACATCACCTCATATGTCTGCCAAGGTGAGTGAAAGATTGTGCCTGGAGGCAGTAAGGAAGGTAGTGAGAATTGCCTCAGCCAAAGGGTGGGGGATGCAGGCTTCCCTTGCCTTGCCTTGCTTTGCCTTGCCTCTTGCCTTGCCTTCTCTTTTGTGTTCCCTTCCCAAGGCCTTGCCTTGCCTTTTCCCTTGCCTTTTCCCTTGCCTTTTCCCTTGCCTGTTCCCTTGCATGTTCCCTTGCCTGTTCCCTTCCCTTTTCCCTTCCCTTTTCCCTTCCCTTTTCCCTTGCCTGTTCCCTTGCCTGTTCCCTTGCCTTTTCCCTTCCCTTTTCCCTTCCCTTTTCCCTTGCCTGTTCCCTTGCTTTTTCCCTTCCCTTTTCCCTTCCCTTCCCAAGGCCTTGCCTTGCCTTGCCTTTTCCCTTGCCTTTTCCCTTCCACCAGTCATGCTCTTAAGCAAATGTTGAGGGAAGAGAACAGCATTCAAGGTTTAGTTAAACAAGGGACAAAGATGTCTCACGTCTCAGAATACTTGGCAGCCAGGTCCAGGTTCTCTCCTGCTGTAGGACATCTCTGTCCACTGCATTTTTCAAGCACGCACCTCTGTGCTTTCTGGGGCATGTTCATAGCCTTTGCACAGCACCTTGCACAGGGTGGCTGTGGCCGAGGTGAGTGTTTGTCCCCACTGTGGTTCTGTGGAAAGCTGTGCGATAGGAGAAGTGATTCTTCCTGGGTGAGACGGTGATGTGACTCTTTCTAATTTTCTTAACAGAGAAGAAATGTCCGGACTACACCTGCCCAAGTGAGTATTGACTCCTCATGTCACATGAAGGGGTGGGGAGTGGGGTGTTGTGGGAATGCAGAGCTCCGAGACCTCTCGTAACAGGGAGTGTCCTGGGCTCCAGAAATGAGCAAGCCTTGCTAGGCACTCTCAGAGTCTCTCACACACACACCATCCCAAAGCACCTGGGGGAAAACTGTCTCGGGACAGTTGCTTTTCTGGCACTTCAAACCTAGAAAGGAGGTTGTGACAGATTTAGCCCTTGCAGGCGTTAGCTGAGGTGGGTAATGAGATCGACGGCTATGTGGTAGTGGGAGCACGAGCAAGTCATCACTGTGGGAGGGATATTTAAGAAAGGTGCTTCAAAAGTGAGTACGGGGAGGAATTTAGTGGGGTACACTTCCAAGTCAGAAGCGTACACAATCCTCAGACTCATCATGGAAAGCAGCCAGCCTTGGGAGATGAAGTGCTTCCCCAGGCATGCAAGGACAGCGTAAGTCAAGGAAAACACACACTGTATTTAAGCAACAAGAGTCACTAAATTATCTAAGCCAGATAAGTACCTGGGAATGCAGCCTGTCCTAAACCAAATAAAAGAAGGAATGAAAGGGTAAAAGGACAAGTGTAGGACAGGACTGGGGTAGGGGGAACCAAGCTAGCAAATACCCAGAGAGTGGGGATTCCCCAAGACTGACAAGGCAGGAAGCCTGTGAAACAGCTTTCCATGGAAGAGGCAGGAGGAGAAATGCAGCATAACGAGCCCTGGGCCTTTCCCCTTGCAGTCACCTTCACCGAGCTGGCAGACATCACGTTGCTGGTGGACAGCTCCACCAGCGTGGGGAGCAAGAACTTTGAGACCACCAAGAAGTTCGTAAAGCGGCTGGCGGAGCGGTTCCTGGAGGCTGGCAAGCCTGCTGACGACTCTGTGCGTGTCTCGGTGGTCCAGTACAGTGGCAAGAACCAGCAGAAAGTGGAAGCTCAGTTCCAGTACAACTACACGGTCATTGCCAAAGCCATCGACAACATGGAGTTCATTAATGACGCCACGGACGTCAACGCCGCTCTGCGGTATGTCACAGGGCTGTACCAGCGGTCCTCCCGTGCTGCGGCAAAGAAGAGGGTGCTGGTGTTTTCTGATGGCAACTCTCAAGGGATCACCGCAAGGGCCATTGAGAGGGCTGTGCAGGAAGCTCAGCAGGCTGGCATCGAGATCTATGTGCTGGCAGTGGGCAGCCAAGCCAACGAGCCCAACATCCGTGTCCTGGTCACGGGGAAGAGTGCAGACTACGATGTGGTCTATGGGGAGCGCCACCTCTTCCGTGTGCCTGACTATACCTCTCTGCTGCGTGGCGTCTTCTACCAAACTGTGTCCAGGAAGATAGCTGTTGACTGAGCATCTGGGTGGATTGCTGCCAAGGCCTTGCCTGCTTTTGTTTCGCCTAAAATGAAAACCAACAAAACAACAACAACAAAAAATTAACAGTATACTTGACCAACCTGAAGAATTTCTGTCTATGCAGGTAGCCATAGTGCCACAGCCTGGCTGTGCATAGTCCCCTTCCTTCTCCCACTGCCGCTTCATCTGCATCTCTACCCTCTTCGCCTCAAACCTCCCTCCCTGCCAGTGCCTGCCTCTTCCTCCCTAAAGCAGGCAAACACAAGCACACCTAGCAATAAGCCCCTAGAACACCAAAAGGAACCTCATCCCACTCTTTTTTGCCAAGAAAGAACCAGGATGAGGAATTTCGTACCACTAAGGACTAGCCTGGTCTCAAAAGGCCAATTATGCTCTTTTCAGATACAGGTTTTTTGTTTGTTTGCTTCTCTCCTTTGTACATCAGCTGAGTACTTGCCCAGCTCACAATGGTCCTAACCCAACGCTGTGCTTCAAGTGAAATGTTCAACACTTCATCAAGCTTTGAGAGAGGATCGTTGTCATGGCTGGCAAGTTCGGTTCACATCTCCCATGCCTGGGAGGAGGGCTGGACTTCCGAACCACCAGCATACTAGGCACAGGTGGAAATATCTCTGACCTCCAATGCCATGGGATGGGCCACTGACTTCCCAGGCCTGGGGTGGAGGTGAGCATCCCTCAGTGCTGACACTCCCATTGAGGGCAGAGAGGCTGGGCACCAACCAAATGAAAGATGGACAGCAGCCATTGGGGAGGGGGGTAAATCCTAGAAGCTACGTAACTGCACTCCTTCACTAACCGATCTCATGGTCCTACAGTGAAACCAGGAACCTCATGAATAACCTGATGACTTGTTATGGTCCAAGTTCCATTCTGGAAAATCTCTCTGAGCCCAGTTAGTGGGATTTTTTTTTTTTTTTTTTTTTTCCAAAAGTGCCAAGCTGTCTAATTCCCAGTGAGCTCTGTGGGAGTACTGTTTCTATAGGACCATCTAGGAGTTAGGCACCTGGGCCCTAGGGAAACCCACTAACTACTATATATTGAATTAGGGCCTCATCCACAACCCAGCAAAGTCAAGGGAAAGGCCGCCGTTACCTGCCAGGGGCTTTGACTCACACAGATATACTGACAAAGGTGCTATCACTACGTGGGTGATGCGGGCCCTTGGTGTTTACACAGCGTTTTCCAGGACCACGCTGAAGATGTGGCTTGGCTGGGTGAGATTTTGTTTCAGTGCTTCCATTGGTGCTCTCGCTATGAATTCATGCGCTTCTGAGAAAGCAACAGTGATTGCCAGGTATCAGAATCCCAAACTCTTTTACTTTGTATCCGAAAACCCATTGTACGAGTTAGTTTTATTTTATGCCTGTGTTTTACTAAAATTGTCCACTTTGGAAATTTGTCAAATAAATTGTTTTCCACAATCTCATTGGAAGTTTGTCTGACTTGCATTTCAAGAGCTCAGCATGTTCAAAAAGCCACTTGTTAAAATAGAGGCTGGTGGGATCTGGGAGAACTTCACCCGGA